>NC_084468.1:152455000-152755000 GCF_027409185.1 Cynocephalus volans
GCCTATGGGAAATAAATGTGACGATCCAAAATTTCACCTCCTCTAATTTCTCTACTTTTATTAAAAGATGATAATATTTGGAAGTGTCCCAAAAGTCATTGTACATTATAGCACTGTAAATTATAAGCCAATATAGAGATGCCAGATATTATATTATCATTGTTAATAGTAGTTTACTGCAAAATCTATTTTTCTTATTTCTCAGAACTGAAAAGAGATCTAGCCAAAGACATCACCTCAGACACCTCTGGAGATTTTCAGAAGGCTTTGCTTTCTCTTGCTAAGTTATAACTCAGATACTTCAGGAAATGCCTCTTCTTTTATGAAGAGTCAAATTTTAGGTCTGAGCTTTCTCACTTTCTCTAGAAATGAGTAACTAACTCTTTTTTTGTTTATTTCCTTCTTACTAATATTATTTTTAATTGACACATTGTAATTATGTATATATGTATGAGGTACAATGTGGAAGGATTAAATCAATCTAATTAACATATCCATCATTTTTTGTGGTGGGACATCGGAAATGTACTTTCTTAATTACTTTAAAACATGCACCGCATTATTATTGACTATAATCACCCTGTTGTGCAACAGATCTCAACACTTATTTCTCTGGCGTGTCTGAAACTTTGTACCCTTTGGCCAACAACTCCCCGTTCCTTCCCCCCCTCCCCACCCTCTTACCCCCATCATTGTGTGCTCCACTTCTGTGAGTTCAGCTTTTTTTAGATTCCACATATAGGTGAGATTGTGAAGTGTTTGTTTTCCTGTGTCTGGATAATTTCACTTAGCATAGTGTCCCTCAGGTTTATGCATGTTGTCTCGAATGACAAGATTTCCTTAGCTCTCTTTTTTCTCATAGAATATTATTTATCTGGTTTTAAGAGAATGAAGTAAGCCATGTGATTACATGTTACAGAAGAGCTCTAATGGGATTGTTTTTTCAGGGTGACTGATGTGAGGATCTTGGTGTAATGAAGACTTGGCTGATACAGACGCCAGGGTGAGCAAGCAGTTATGAAATGCTGCTGGAGTCATTCCCCCTGCCTTAGGTTGGCTTCCCACCAGATTCCTTTCATTTGAAAGGAAATATAAAATCCTCCCAGAGGTCAATGGCTCCTTAATGTTCATTCCCTGAATAAGGGACTTCCAAGAGAAAAAAATGTAGTCTTTAACTTTTCAATAGACCTCATTATTTGTAAAGGCCTAGAGGATTAAAAGACCACAATGAGAATTTGATTTTTCATTCCAAAGTAATTGTTTTGTTGAGAAAACTCTGAATTTTCATTTTACCAGGTATAAAAAGGGAAAAAGTAATTTTTTATTAAGGGAAGTGAAAAGAGTAAGCACATCTAACATTGTTTTAACAGTGAAAGTTGGAATGGATTGTAGATGTTAGTTTCTATTGTAAAACTATTGTAGGATTAATGTAATAATATTACTATAATGACATGTTTATATACTTTCAAATATATGGTTTTATAGAGTGAGATTGCTGGTTATTTATGTACCAATCTGTTGGCAACATTAGAAAAATGCCATTTTAATAAAGCCTGGATTTGTTTAAAAAAAACAAACAACTGCTATTTGTATTATGCCTTCCTTGTGGAATTGTATTCACTATATAAATTCACCACAATGAGTCAATAAGGATAGAAACTTACTTATCTGCCACCACCTCCTTCAATATACCAGGACATTATTTTGCACATAATAGGCACTCATTAACTTTTCGTTGAATAAAGGCATACATATCATATCAGTTGGCTTGAACAGTCCAAAATAACTTTTTAGGTCCTTTGGAAGTTTCATTATTTTAATAGAAATTTTGCAAGCACCTCAAAAAATAAGAGTTAGCATTTGAATAATTGCCCACAATAAAAAATTATTCTTATTTGCTGGTGACATTTCTGAATTTACTTTCCATTTTAAGACTATCAGGGCTGTTAGATGTATATTTATGGAGGCTCCATGGATTAGTGTGATCCAGGAGGATGGTAATTAACATTTCAAAGTTAACAGAGAGTGTGCAGGGATTAACTTTTTTCACTTACAAAAGGGAAAAATCAGTAGTGTAGTAAGGGTAAATTTTTACAGCTTTTAAATTACAGAGTCAGAATTTGAATTGAGAAATTCTAACATCAAAATGCAAGATCTAGGTTATGCTTGAATTATTGACTTATAAGTGCCATTTGCTAACAATTACTTTGGACAATAAAGAGTAAAAAATCTTTTTTAGAGAGTTCCTTAGAGTTATCTTGATATGGAACATAATCTTAAAGCAAATTAATTCAACAAGCACTTACTCTGCAAACTCATGTTTGTCTTAGTGTTTACAAGAGATAGAGATATCCCTTTAGAGATAGTGTGGATGATACTTGACAAACAAAATTAGGTCCCTATCTTTAAAGAACATGCAGTCTCAGTGTTACCTACTCAGCTGCCTAGGAAATCTTTAAGGAGACCTAACATTCCTGTGCAGATACCACTTCAGCAGATAATCAAGTGTTTATGTTTTTGCCTGTTGACAGGCTTTATATGAAGCAGGAGAAAGGAGAAAGGGGACAGATGTGAATGTGTTCACTACTACCCTCCCCACCAGAAGCTATCCCCATCTTCACAGAGGTAACAAGAAAAAATTTTGTTTATGGAGTTTTTTTATCGGTGTCACTCCTATATCAAATGGGCATAGTGCACCCCACACATTACTACTATGTATTCATTTGTCCAACTTTGTACAGCCACTATTTTATAGTATTTGAAACACTTTTTGTGACTTTGGCTTGTCAGACATCATTTCATTATTTTCACTGTTTTTATTCATCTAAATGATTTGGAACAAATGTGACAGAAGCCATATATGAAACAGAACAGATAAAATTACAATGAAGTAAAACAAAAAAAACTCAGGGCTAAATGAAGAAAAGAGTATGTAGGTATTCCAGAAACAAACAAAGAACCCAAAAAGACTTCTGGCCTTTGAGCACAAGATTTAGTTAGCTCTGCGCTTTCTGGAAGCCAAGACAAGAGGAAAGTCATGATGATTACCTAAAATTCATTATGTTATACTCGCACACTGTTTTCCCATGCTAAACTTAAGAGAAATTTACTGCACAGAGATTTCTGTAAGGGAAGATCAATTTGCTATGGCACTTAGCACTGCGGTAGTAAGTGTATGGTTGTCAATCACGTGCCATTTCTACTACTGTCAACACTTACAAACATTTCCCAAAACATACAGGAGTACCAAAATGGCCATGCGAATTGTGTTCCCTGGAGAAGATGAAGTATCCATATTATGCTTTGTTATGAAAATAGCTTTAAAATGTGTGGTTGAAGTTCAGTTATCCCAAGGAATTCTCAGAACCAGTCTCCCTGATTTTGCTAAAGTTTGCTAAAGAATAGGATTTTTTGTACATCTCTTAGTTTAAACTTAATACTCAGTGTTTCAGAAATACACCAAGTACAGTCAGAACAACATGAACACAGTTCTGGACCTGGAGCTGAAAGGTGACATTGAGAAATGCCTCACAGCCATCGGCATGTAGTCCTAGAGCTGAGAAAGTTTCTAACTAGAAATGGTATTTTCAATGCTGCCCCATGCCTAAAAAAAAAAAAAAAAGAAAAAAGAATTCAAAAAGCAAAACAAAACAAAAAACAAGTCCTCAGACATGGTGCATCTGTGTTTCAAATAGAGGCAACATGTAAGATTGACAAAGCAGTGTGATAACCTTCTTAATAACAGTAGATATTATTTCCCTTTCAAAAATATGGAGAGGTGGAATGTACTTATTCAACACCCACTTATGCCAAGCAATGCACCAAGTGGGGCACACTGCAGAGGCCACGCTGAATAGTCATTAAGAGCATGGGATTTGGAATTAGATAAATATAGATTCAAATCCTGGTTTACCAGTGCTTAACTGTACCACCTTGGGCAAGTCTAGGAGTCTGATTCAGCTGGGTTAGCTTCTGAAAATCTGTACATTTTAAGGGTCTCCCAGGTTATTCAGATGACCGCTAGGGTTGGGGAACCTATGTTCTCAAGCAGTGCCTCTCAAACATTACCAGGCACATGAATCCTCTGGAATTCTTGTTAAAATGCGTATTCTGATTCAGTAGGTTTGGGGTGGATCCTGTGCCCTGGTTGACGCCAATGCTTTTGGTCCACAAATTTCACTTCAAGTTGCAAGATAAAAAGCACTGTGAATTGTCATGTGCTATTATTTGGGTGCTGCTTTATATTTAAGTCTGTCCTATCCCAAGGTGGGTTTTTTGTTTTAATGTTCTTATTACAACATGAAGAAAGTATTTATTTGTAGGCCTTTAACACCTACTGGTTTCTCCATTTCCAAGAAGAATATATTTAAGATAGTAATAACTATTAAAGTTGCTTTTAGGTGGATTTAAGGTAGAATAGGTGACAGATATGAGGGGAAAGGATATTCAAAACCATCATCTGGAGAGTCATCAATGTCTTCTCATAAGCCAAATGTCTCCTTTGGTGTGGGTGGGGGGTGGCAGTGAGGAACGACATGGGGAACAGAATCCTGTTGGCAAAACTCTGTATTTCTTGTTTCTTTCACATGCGTCTTTCTTCTTTTGTGGTGAATATGTCAACTAAAATTTGCCTCTGTTACAGTAAAATGTGCCACAAGCAAATGAGCTTTCTTTGCTGAGAAGCTTCATCAGGCCATGAAGGTACCATTCTACTGATATGTTTTACTCAGAAAAAAATTACTATTTGTAGAGAGAACAGAAAAGTTCATTTTCTTAGAAAATCACACATTTAATATCTTACTGCTAAAGAGAATCATTATTCTATTGAATGTAAGAGGTAATACATTACCTTCTCAGAACAAGCTTCTGTGGAATTTGGTGATTTTTAAAAATAGGTATGATTGTAAAGTGAGCTTGTAAGTGATTTATGGCTTACCTGTGATTTGCTTAAAACCTGAGTCACTGGGGTAAGGGCGATATACTTTCACTTTTTATGTGTGATTTTAGTAACCCACTTCTGCTAAGCTTGTGAGTATTCTGATCTCCCACTTTCTAAGTTTCATTTGTCTTTCATTGTTCTGTTTTTCACACCATGGATTAATAGCTAAATCTTTTAAAATATCATTTAATGATGACAGACGTAGAAGGTGGTATATAAGATGTTTTTTAGAAACTTCTGTATTTCACTTTAACCTTACTCTCTAGCATGCATGGTATTATGTAGGATACCACTTCTATATTTATATTTTGAGCCCCCAAATGAGTAGTTATAAAGTTGTCTTTGTTTTTTTCTTTGCAACTCCAAGACAGAGAGGTCTTCAGAGAGAGAGAGAGATCTAACTGTTCAAATAATACTAAGGAGCCTCTATAAAATGAGAAGCGTGATAGCTGTGGTCACATAGGAGGCAGCACAGTTGCTGCCTTCTGGCTGCTGTGTTTGGCGTGGTACGTAGCTGGTGATGAGGAATACCTGGTACTACGTATGGAACCACAAAGGGAAAGAGGTGCCCCAGATTTGGAAATGAATGTAGCTGACAACATTCATTTTTCAATTAATGTTTTCATTGAAAACATAAACTGAAACCTGAAGTTTGAGTGAAGTTTAAGTGAAAATGAACCAGGTGAGGATGAGGGTGGAAGAGATGGGGAGACACAGCAAGGGTGGTCCAAGAGGAGGGAACAAAGTGCACACAAGGCTTGAAAGCAAAAGGTAACACAACCCTTTCAAGGCAAGAAATATAACTAGAGCAATGGTGCACAGTGGAAGAGATTGTAGAATTAGGCAGGATCCTCGATAAAGTGATTGGTTTTCATCCTAAGAGCAACAGAAGACCATTAAAGTGTTTTAAATACATGACTTAGATGGTCAGATTTACAATTTCTAAAGTTCACTTTATTTGTAATTGTTGTGTGGTTTAGGCGGAGGAAAGTCTGGATGGTGGGAGACCGATTAGGAGGTTGTAAAAAGCTCTGTATCTACGGCTAATGTTTCTTGCAATTTCATTACCACGTGTGTGCTGTATATGTGCTGTGTATGTGTGTGTGTGTGTTTTAATCTGGAGATGGTTTCTAGAAATTACATGGAAGAGTAAAAAGAGCTTCATTTTAAAATCCATGTTCTTTAGTAAGATTATTTTCTAAATGACAGGCACTTATGATTATTTGTTTTGGACAGAGTGCTGGAACGTGTCATAAGACATTGATCAGGATTATGGTTTCTCATTCTGAAACCGACATGAGTGATATCAAAGCATTCTATCAAAAGATGTACGGTGTCTCTCTTTGCCAAGCCGTTCTGGTATGTTGGGATTTTCATAACGCCATTGCCACAAATAAAATTTATTTTTGCAGTCTTCAAAGAGGAGCTGACTTGCTCTATCTGTGAATTTCATATATTAGATTAATTCAATATATCAGGGGGCATACTTCATAAGATAATCGAACTTTCACTGTAAATTTACTAGTAAATTTTCTACTGGAAAACCAGGTACATTTTCAACCAAAATCATGGAAATGTTCAGCATAATACATACATAAGCTTATCAACAAAATGTGATAGAGTTTCTGCCACTGTAGATAGACATCATGATTTATTTTGTGATGAATATTGGTGAGGGGATTAGGAACGTATTTTCAAAATATTTTTCTTAATTTTGTCATATGTAAAACTGTTTTAAATATATATTCATGTTATCTCATTAGCATATTGAAAAATAAGACAGAAAAGTCAGGAGTTTTGAACTGATTGAAAGATAGATAACTGTTTAAATTCAATTCATTATTTGCCTTGGATAACTAAACTCTACCAAGAAAAAAAAAAAATCACAGGCTTACAACTTTCTCTCTTTCTGTTCAGTGAATTAGGTATTATATTGTGTTATTCAATTCTGTGTGAGATTATATTTCATTATTAGAAAATAATAGCTCTAATGTAAAATATAATAAATTCAAAGTAGTCCTTAATCTGAATCTTGAAAGCTATTGCTCTTTGTACAGTAATCAAGAAATATCAGTTATCTGCTAGACATATTATTTAATTAAATGAATGGTATTATCAAAGATCGCACATAATTGATGTAGTGTAATGTATAATCTGACTTAATGTCTACAAATACAATGATTCTTCTATAATTAAAACTATCTTACGTTTATTATGATTGGGGTAATATTAAGTGTACTGTATTTTCGAATCAACAGGATGAAACCAAGGAGGATTATGAAGTAAATCCTGGCGGCTCTTTGTGGAGGAAACTGAACACTCCTTTGATGGTCTCAAGCATTATGATAAAGAGTGATGACTTTTTAATCATACCTTTTCATTCTATGACATAGGCTAAATAAGAAACTTTCTTTAGCAGGATTACTGTCTAAACCTGCTTTCTGAGAAATATAGCCTGTAAATCATTTTATATTACAACTATGTACAATAGAGATAAGTTTTTTAAAAAAATATATTTACCCTAAACTATAAAACCCCATAAACAAGTTGCGCTAGTAATATTACCTGAGAAAGATGTTCATGTAGCTGAAAATAAAATGATGTTACAATACAGTTGTTATCGTTGGGTTTTCTATTTTGATTTTCCTTTATGTGTTTAATTTGATCTCAAAGGACAGGAGACTTAATTCTCAATTACAATTACTTAATGAAATAGATTTCACATGCTGAATTGAAGAAAATATTTACAGAGTTAGAAAATTGACCCATGTTTTATCTCCTGGATACAGATTGTTGAGAGGATGTCTTTATATAATAATGGGTTTACTGCACCAGCATTATAATTTGACGTGATACATTTCATGAACCATGATAAAGATGAAATGGTAACACACAGAAAAATTTCTCGCTTTTGTTTCATGGTAATTGTATGTTTAGTTTTTCCAAGAAAGTGCCAAACTATTTTCAGAGTGGTAATACTATTTTACTTTCCTACCATAAAAGCAACAGTATTCCAGTTTCTCCACATCCTTGCCAGCATTTGGTGTTGTTACTATTTTGTATTTTAGCACTGTTTAATTTTTATTGTTGAGTTTTGAGAAGTCTTTATACATTGTAGATATTAATTCTTTGTTAGGAATGTGGTTTGCAAATATCTCTTCAGTAAGTAGCTTACCTTTTTATCCTCCTTGAGGGTCTTTCATTGAACCAACATTTTAAATTTTAATGAGGTCCATTTTTCCTTTTATAGATCATGCTTTAGATATGTCTACAAACGCTTCACCCAACCTTAAATCCCCAATTTTTTCTCTTGTTTTTTTGGCTAAAATTTTATAGTTTTCATTTTACATATAAGTTTTTGATTAATTTTGAGTTAATTTTTGTGTGAAGTGTGATACTTAGGTTGAAGTTCTTTTTTTAAAAAAATTCTTATGGATATCCAATTGCTCCTGTACCATTAACAAATGGATAGACTTTAACAAACAAATGGATAGACTTTTAACAAATCCTTTGTTAAAAAGGCTATCCTTCCTTTATCAGATTGCTTTTGCACGTCTGTCAAAAATAAGTTGGTTATAATTGTTTAGGTCTTCAAGTTTTAATGTTTATATTAAGTCAAAATATAAAACCTTTTGATTTCTCGTGGTCCATAAATAGATTGCAGATATCAATTCGTTAAGTCCTTTACTCCAAGGAGAACATCAGCCATGGTACAAACTCTCTTTTAAAAAAGGCAATGGGAAAAGTTCCTTTTCCATGAGAGTCTTCTTACCACACAGAGCTGGATAAAGATGTTAACTTAATTTCTTCGTCCCAGAGACACTTGGGTTGGGTGTTTGATTTTCTGACAATCCTGAGCTGCATTCAGGGTAAACCGTCCTTCACCTGATTGTAGCTTATTCTCTGTGACCACTGCCCTTGACCACCTCCACACACACATTTCCCCTGCATCCTATGGCACAGTCGCGCTCACCCAGCCCACCACATCTCAGCCAAACGACTTGGCAGATATGCTGCCTCTTATGGTCTCTAGATTTCTTTGTTCTTTTGCCATTATAGCTCTTGCCCGTGTGGTTGATTGGGAAGGAGTAGAATCCAAGTGGGAAGTCAGAGGGAGCCTGCAGCTGGGGCACTGAGGCAGGATGGAGTTATCGACACATTTTGTCAGCACTATTCTAACAAAAGGGAAAAGGTGGTATGAATATTCCCGCCAGTCAACCAGAGAACTACCTTGTTCAGATTGCATCTCCACCTCTTGGTCTTCCAAATTAATTTTAAAGAAACTGCCTGAACTGTTTGTTCTTTCTTTCCCTTCTTTCCCTCCCTGCCTGTATTAGTCCATTTCTGTTGCTTAAAACTGAATACTTGAAACTGGATAATTTATGAAGAAATAAAATTTATTTCTTATCTCACAGTTTTGTAGGCTGGGAAGTCCAAAATCCTGGGGACACATCTGGTCAGGTCTTTGTTCTTGGTGGTGGCTCTTTACAGAAGTGCAGGGTGTCACGTGGCGTGAATGGCTGAGCAAGAGAGAGAACCTTCTTACTCACTCTCCTTACAAAGCCTTCAGAACCACACTCATTACTCCATGAATGGATCAACCCATTCACAAGGACACAGTCCTAACAACCTACTCACCTCTTAAAGGCCCCACCTTTCAGTTATTGTAATCAGATTTTCCAACCTCTTAACACTGTTACAATGGAGATCAAGTTTCCAATACATGAACTTTTGAGGGACACATTTGACCCTCAGCACTGTCCATCCTTTGCTCTTTTCTGCTCTTCTCTGGAGGGTGATTTCTTCTGAATTCTGCCTGAATTCATTCCATGGGAGGACCTGGAGAAGATGGGAGATCAGGAGGAGGTATTCTCTCTATTCCCTCCCTGATTCTACACAGGTTAATTAGTACATGTGTCCTTCTACAATTATAACTCCTGACAGGTGACACCTTGTCTGTGGCTTTAGTTCTCATTTTTTCTCTTATGACCCCTTGAGCTTGAGATTCCTGTTGTCTGGGGTGCTGCAACATTCCACACTGGTGGTCTTAAACTGCCTTCACTTCTGTAAATCTCTTAATTAAAACATCATCAAAATGTCCAGCTTGGTAAGCTGCCAATCCTTTCCTGCTACAACCCTGTCTAACGGGCCTTCCAAAAGTGCTGAACTCACATTATCAAAAACTACCGAGAGGCTCCTGACTAAATTCTAAACACTGCAATAGATAAGTGGGTACACAGTTGAGTAGGACCACCTCAGTAGCAGTAGAAGGAAAAATTCTAGAAGGTAAAACATATAGCTCTTTATGATCCATGAAAAAAAGAATTGGCAAGTTGGACTTTATTAAAATTAAAAATGTGTGCTTTGAAACACCGTTAAGGAACTGAAAAGATAAACCACAGCCTGGGAGAAAATCTTTGTAGAGCAAATATCTGATAGAGGGATGGTATGCAAGGATGCAAGGAATTCTTAAGACTCAACCATAAGCAAACAAAGAACCCAATTAAAAAATAAACAAAAGATCTGAACAGGCACCTCACCAAAGAATAAATACAGTTGTGAAATAAGCATATGAAAAGATCCTCACATCATACTTATATGCCAGTAGGAAACTGCAAATTAAAGCAATGTGATACCAGTACACATTTATTAGAATGGCTAAAACCCATTCCACTCCGAGTAACAGAATTCTCATGCAAATGCAAAATGTCACAGCCACTTTGGAAGATAGTTTGACAGTTTCTAACAATGCTAGACATACTCTTATATGTCCAGCAATCGCGCTCCTAGGTATTTACCCAAATAAGTTGAAATTTTACGTCCACAAAAAGCCTGCATACAAATGATTACAGCAGGGTTATTTATAATTTCTAAAACATGGAAGAAATCAAGATGCCTTTCAAAGGGTGAATGAATAAACAAACTGGGGAACATCCACACAATGCCATATTATTCAATGATAACAAAGAAATGAGCTATCAGGCCATGAAAAAGCATGGAAGAATCTTAAACAAATATTGCTGAGTGAAAGAAACCAGTCTGAAAAGGCTACATCTTGTATGATTCCAACTACCTGACAGTCTGAAAAAGGTACAGCTAGGAGACAATGTAAAGATCACTGGTTGCCAGCGGTTAGGGCACATTGACACTGCCATGGGGGATACACGGCATATGCATTTGTCAACACCTATAGAGTGTACAACCCAAAGAGTAAAACCTATATCAAATGTGGACTTTAGTTAACAATATGTATCAGTACTGGTCTGTCAACTTTAACAAATGTGGAGCTAATGCAAGACGCTAATACCGAGAGGGAAAACGGTGAGGGGGAGGCAGACGAGGTGCATGGGAAATCTGTATCTTCTGGGCAATCCTTCTATAAACCTAAAATCGCTCTAAAAATTAAGTCTACTAAAAATAGTTCTCTATTTTTGAAGCTTATATTGAGAGAGACAGAACCATACAAAAGATGATAGTGTAATGTAATACAGATCATGTAATACAGACACATGTGAAGTACAGTACTTCATAGTTTATAGAGTAACAGAATTGGAAAAAGCTACAAAATGGGGAAAACGAAAGATTAGTGGCATTTCATCTTGTTGAATGAATGCATTAATTTGTGTATAGAGAAAATTTCATAAGTTAAGAACTAGTCTTAGGTTTTTGGGTTTTTTTTGAAATTATTTAGTGTTCAAATAAACTTACGAAGGAGGTGTTATTTCCTTTTTATAGGAATCCAAAATTTCTAGATTTCACTTGACTTGCCCAGTGGATGTGAATGAATGAATACAGGTTTGAACACAGGCCTTCTGACCCCAGCCCATTTCACCAAAGTTCCAGGAAGAAAGTCATAGGAAGAAAGACCAAATATATGGGGAAGGAATGAGACTGAACATACTGACAGGATAGTATTTTAATAATAAGTACACAAAAGGTAAAAACCAAACAGATGCAGTGATTTTTTTGCTAACAGATACAGTGAATTTTTTGTTATGAATCTAATAAATAAGACCATGAAAGTCAATTTTACATTGTCAATTTTTTTTTTGGATGGCATATTAGGTAGCAGGGGAAGCCCAGCCTGGGATGAGGTTACTTACCTGGGAATTAAACAGTGCTTTGTCCTCTGACCACTGCAAGAAAGTGATGGGCGGAGTGAATGGGAGATGAGGATGGGAGCCAAGGCGGAAAGGGTGTGTGGAGCCTGGTTTAAAGGAAAAACACAAGAGGTAAATGTCAACTATTATTTAACAGAAAGAAGAATAAAAGACTATAGTCCCAGGTTCCATGACAAGATATTCGAATTAAATGTGATACTAAGTAATAAAGTTTCCTTTGTGGGCCAGATGTTTCTCTTGGTACACTGTAGTGTAGGTTAAACTTCCTCAAATATTTTGCATAAAATGGTTAAACCCTAGAAAAATACCCCATTCCCTACACTTGCCATTCTAACTTTTACTAATGTTTCTGTTCTGTGTTAAGACACTGGTTTTTCTGAAAAGTCTTCTCTGGTTTTCATAAGGGCAGGGACTGCATCTGTTTTATTCACTTCTATGTTTCTAGTACCTAACCAAGTCCCTGGCAGATAATGTGCACTTAAATTTTTAAATACATAAATGAACGAACAAACACATAAAGCAAATAGTCAGCATTCTGCATTTGCAGAAAAACTATTCTTTCTCCCTTTTTTGCCTGATACATGACTTTTTTAAGCCTATGGTGACTTTGTTAACACACAATGCACACACACACCCAGAATATTTGTTAGTTTTGGCATGAAAGAGTAGAAACTGTCTGCTGTCAGTGGCAAATTTCTCAGTCAACACAGTAATCATATTTTCAACAATCTGCATAAATCTAGGAATAGTACATAAGAAAAAGTATTTAACACTGCAAAACCAGGCCTCCCCCATGCATTAGTAAGTGGTCTTTCAAACCTTTCTATCTAGGCTCAGCCCACATATGCTCTTTATGCTTCATCTATGGCTAAACTGTCTCACAAAATACTTGCTTCTTGCTTCTATATTAGTTTTATCTACCCTCATTTGTTTTTCTTATTATTAAATAATAAAGCAAATACCCATTACAATGACCCATTTCTGCCTTTTGTATCTTGTGTGATTCTACTGTGTCACTGGACTTTCTAGCTTAATTTCCTTGAGCACCACTCCCTGTTGACTCCCTGCTTCCTCTTGTCTTTTTGTTCCTTTATGCCTGATATGGAAGTAACAGGAACAGTTTCTACATGTGTATCAATTAAGTTTGTGGTCTTCTGTAAGTAACAGGAAAGATGACTAATGATGGTTAAATAAATAGCATTTACACACACACACACACACACACACACACACACACACACACACACACACACACACACACACACACACACACACACACACACACACACACACACACGTCCAGGGAAACATTGCTGCTTGCATTTGGTTAGAGACTGAATGGTGTCAGGAAATCCTGTGATCTTCTGGCATTTCCCTGGTGTTGGTTGTCTCATGGTCTCGAGGTGGCTGCTAGAGCTCCAGACATCATGTTTGCATTTAAGGCAAAGAGATAGAAAGAGAAAAAGAGAAGAATAAAGACAGGTGCAGTCAATTATACTTTTTAATCTTTTTCCTGCCCAGAAAACTTTTCCCCATCGCCGCTAAAAAACTTCATTTTAGGACTCACTGGTCAGATTGAAAACAGATGTTAGGACTAGTATGAATTAGAGGTTTTCAACCAGGGACAACCTTGCCCCCAGAAAATGTAGGACAATGTCAGGAGACATTTTCTGGCTGTTACAGTTAGGAGGTGGGTGCTGCTGGCATTAAGTGGGTACAGACAGGGGATTCTGAATTCTGGTAACATCCTACCACATACAGGGTGCACCCCCACCCCTTTACAACAAAGAATTATCCTGCCCCAGATCTCTACTGTATCAGGGTATGAAACCCTGGTCTAACTCGATCCCTGGATGCTGGGCACAGTGTACCCCAAACAAAATTTGGGTATTTTGAGAAATAAATAGGCGGAGCTAATCAATACTAAACTAATAGTTTTGACCACCATAAATTCAGATCTTTTCCCAAAATATTCAAAACATTGCTCAGGCACAGACTGTATTTTGGCAGAATATTAGAAAACATGGTCCTGATTTTCAGTTGGTCTGTATTTTTTAAATAGGAAAAGATAAAAGTTTTGGAAGCGATTCTAATAACTATACAGCCCAACTACTTTATCTACTTTATTACAGAGGAAACAATTATTAATTTTGTATTTTACATAAGCACAGAATAAACACTGAGACTATATTTATATTAATTAGAGACATAAGGTTACCGGCTAACCTGAATCATTAGTTTTCTCAAGGATCAATATCTATTCTCCCAGTTGTGTGAGTTTTCCCCCCCTTTTATCATCAGGCTCTGAGACTATGCCTTTACAATGATAAATATAAAACTGAGGATTTAAATATTTTAAAAAATTATACACATATGGTAATAACTCTTTTATTTGGACCCCTGGGAAAACTACACGTGTGTACTATTTTGAAAGGGTTTTAAATATTAGCCCTGCTTATCTTAGAGCTGGGGAGAGGTTATTAACTCTATTTTATACATGAAAAAACTGAGGCTCAGAGAAATTAATTGGCTTGTTCAGAGTTTCAAGGTTGGAAAGTAGCTGTACCTGAGACTTCTTGCTAAAAGTTAAGGCATATAATACTTCCATCCATTTTGTGTTCTGGATTATTTAATCAGAGAAAATCCAAGAACATATTAGTTACTGTGTTTTGGAGGGATCTGATCCTTGAGGGCTAAAACTGTTACAAAAATATCCCTGATTATTCTCCATGTTAGTTAGAGAATTTTATTTACTTATTTTTTTGTTTATTTACTCTTATCTCCATGACACACTCTCTCTTTTCTCTACCCCCAAAGGCTATCAACCATTGTCATGCATTTAATGTTCATCTCTAATGACATATTTTTGCCCACAGTCTTTAATTTTACATTTATTGTCAGAATTGAACACACAGTCACTTGCCTTTATTTCAACAAGAATGTGGTTGAAACCAAAGTTGTGTTACTTTGGACTACATTAAGAATTTCCATTTCCATTGGTTGAATTTGAGATGTGTACTTATTACCACTAGAATCTGCATTTCATTCTTTCCATTTTGCACTCCTCTTTAGAATATAATATTTGTACAATTAAACAAAATATTTAACGAATGGCAAAAATGCAAGTTCAAAACTGGTCACCTTATCAAAATGTAAATCTGACCATCAGGACCACAATCTCGCACACGTGCACACACACATGCATGCACACACATGCACATTGTTAAAGTTTCTTTAATCACTTCCCATTGCTTTTACGATAAAGACTAAGGTTTGTATGAAGGCAAATAAGACCTGGCATAGCTCGGCTCCCACTCAGCTCTCCATCCTGACGGGGTACTGTGCTGTCTGGCACTTTCTGTGTTGCACCCACTCTGGCCTTCCACAATCCCTGCTTCTAACATGCTCCCTCCTGCCTCAAAGTGCTTCCTCAGCCTAAACACCATCTTTTCTCACCTCATCCCTGTCAAGTTTATTAGTCCTACACATACCTGCTCAAATACTCTGATGGGAGTGTTTAGCACTATATACCTCTGCACTACAGTCCATGCCAGAGTTGTAATTTTACATTTGATTTAAGTGACCTTTTACTTAATATTAGTTGCCTCCTCTAGAACACAAATTGCTTGTTGACAAGGACTATTTCTTTTGGTCTTTCCTTGTATTGCCACAGACTGGCACGATATCTGGTGCTTAATAAAATAATGACAACAAAGGATAGTTTGTCCTATTATATGTTAACTCAAAGTGCTTATTTTTCATTAGTAAGGCATTTGATGGGCATCAATAAATTGCACTCAAATGCCAAATACACAATACTGGAATACTGCTCTGCTATATGCTCTCTCTTGTTCTCTTTTCTGGGTCACTCCAACCTTCTGGGAAATTGATCCATTCTAGAAGTGCAATTACGGCCACCAGGGCAACAGTAAAGTTTCCTTACATCAGTGACTGGCATGCTTCTTGTAAGATCCCTTGAGATGGAGTGACTGTGCCATTTCAAAATAGCCTCAATGAACAGGGAGTGTTTTGTTTCCAGCATTTTGGTTATTAGTAATCATAAGATAGGTTGAATGAACATCATTGCCAAATACCTTTGAAGAAAGGGGCACAGGCAAGATCCAGGCTGATCTGAGACAGATCCACAGAGAGCAAAATATTATCAAAGAGACTGGGGAAGTGTCATGAACACAGTTTTCTTCTGGTCCCTGGGAACATCCCTCTTACATTCACTGGGACACTGGATTTAAAGAATCATTTATCTACCACTATTCCTATAACTCTTTTAAGACCATGTGTGTGGCCTGTATTTGCTGTTTGGCATACATTCCTTTATTCTCCCACATTCACAAAGGAAGAAGCTTTCATGACCCTCTATAAGTCAAGGGTTATATTGTTATGTATGTATTAGTCATTACACATAAACAACTCTGGGGATGAATATTATCTAAGCAAGGCTATTTCATTCTCTATTTGTTGAATGGCATGAGCCTTTCTTGTTTTTTTAATCTAAAGACATTTATTTGTACCATCTGCAGTCTCTGATTTTATAAAATCATGGCTAATTCTATAAAAATATTCAAAAATTATCTTTTATAGGACATCCCATCCATATTTTGGGGAAATAATTTAGGTACTTATGAAGAGTTTTATACAGCTCTAGAAGTGATGGCTAAGTGATAGCCTAAACTAATCCTTTTACTTAGAAATAAAACTGAATAATTATATATTTATGTGCTGATATTAAGCAATAGGCCTCTATAAGCTTAAATGTTGGGAGTATTAATTGGGTCCTTGGTCGCAAGCAAGAGAAACTGACTTGCTAATTTATGAAAGAGAAATTTATACAAGATATGAAAATGTTTGAGTAAGGATTGAGAATGGGTGGAAGATCAGAAGCTCAGGTTTGCAACTAGAAACTTGGGAGCTGTGAAGGGACAAGAAGCGGGGGGAGGATGGGATGAACAGTAACCTTCTAATTGCCCACACATCCAGAGCAGGAAACTGCCACTCTGCTGTCACCAAGACCTCTGCAGGGAATTACATCCAAACCTCTCTCTTTCTTACTGGGTGGTTCTGCCTAGGGAAATCTGCAGTTGCACTTAGACAGTGGCTCAAGCTGGAAAAATAGGGGATGGAGCAGCTGCGGGCTCACCAGGCATCTCTCTTTATATAATAATGGCAGAGCTTCTCTGAGTAGACTAGATGGATCTTCCTCACAGCATGGTAGTCTCAGGGAAGTGAGCTTCCTGAGACAGCAGTTCAGGGCTCCAACACAAGAGTTCCAGCTACCAAGGCTTCACCTCAGAAGCCACACAATATTATTTTCACAAGTCACATGCCTTCTCAGACTCAAGGGGACAGTAGTTAGACCCCACTTCTCAAAAGGGGAGTAGAAAGGTCCTAGACACTTTGGAAAGAACAGAGACATTGTCGTAGCCATTTTGGGAAAATGCAATTTGCCATTCATAGGATGATAGTATTTCATCACTGCTGTAGATTGGATACCACTCCCCCCACCTCCCCCCCACTGTAACTGCTGAGGGTGGTAAATCTTATTATGGTAAATGAAAGGTGGGGTCATGAAGAGATAATTGGATTGTAGGACCATGCAGTAGTGATTGGATTAATAATGGTGGTCAGGGCTGTGGTTCTGAGGGCTTTAAAGGAGAATGCATAAGAGGTTTTTCTTTCTCTGCTCTGCCATTTCCTGCCATGGGAGATCCCTGGGTAACTGTCACCACCACCGAGACCCTCACCAGGTGTGTTCCCTGGAATTCCCTGGAAGTCCATCAGACTTCCTGGCCTCTGAAAATGTAAGCAGTAAATTTCACTTTCTTATAAATTACCCATTCCTGATATTTTGTTATAAGCAGGAGAAACAGACTAATACAATCACATTCCATTTAGCATTGTTTGCAATATCCTCCATAGAGTGACTATAAAAATTCACAAATTGTTGGAACTTTAAAAAGAAAGTCATCATTCTCTTATTCTGATTATTTTAATGCAAGAATCGTGGGAAATATTTGTGTGAGTTTACTGATAAGGTATGTTCAATTTATTGGCATAACTACTTCAGGTTCAGAAGATTGCACTTAATAAATGAGGGTTGAAATTAATTATGACTTTTTTGTGACAGTTATAAAATACTGCTATCCAGAAAGGCAGAAAAGTAAGACATTTGTAAATATTTGCTAAGTGTTTGTTATAACGTCAAAGATTGGTTCAAAGGATACTGACTTGGGAGGCAGGGAGATATGAGCTCCAATCAAGCCCCCACCACTTATTAGTTAAGTGACAACAAAGACTGTAATTGCCTTTTCTAAGCTATAGCTTTTCATCAGCAAAATACTACTCCTACCACCACTTGCCATGTAGAGTTGCTATAAAAATTAGATATAACGGAATTCAACTGACTAACCTTAATAGGTCCATAGGCAATTGAAGAAATGCCTAAACCAAGCCAACTAACAGAAAGTGGGAAAAACCCCAATGCTTCCAAGTACTAAGATAATGGATAATAATAGGACAAATGGTCTATAAAATAGAATCGGTTTTTATTTTTCATCCATCTTTGTTATTATAGATTATATGAGAGGACTTCAAAAAGTTAATGACAAAGGGAATCAAAATATAAAGGTAAAAAATACAAACTTTATTTCTCAACATAAGCTCCATCAACTTCAAGACACTTTTGCAAGTGATGACACCAGCCATTTAGTCTATCCCTAATAAACTGTGTATCCTGGGAAATCATGTCAAAGCAGTCTTTTTTACATTAACTGAAGAAAAATGGCTAACCTTTAAACATTTTTTAAGATTAGAAAACAAAAAGTCAAAAGGAGACGAATCAGGACTGTAAGGTGGAAGCCTAATGATTTCCCAGAGAAACTCTCACAACATAGCCCTTGTGTGATGAGAGGAGTGAGCAGGAGCCTTGTCGTGGTGGAGAAAACTCTCCAGTGAAGCTTCCTGGGCAGTTTTCTGCTAAAGCTTTGGCTGACTTTCTCCAAACACTCTCATAACAAGCAGATGCTACCGTTCTTTGGCCTCTAGAAGGTCGACAAACACAATTCCTCAAGCATCTAAAAAACCATTGCCATGATGCTTGCTCTTGACTGGTTTACTTTTGCTCTGACTAGAGAGACCACATCCACCTTTTGGTGGCCATTGCTTTGCTTTGTCTTCAGGCTTGTACTTGTAAAGCCATGTTTCCTCTCCTGTTACAATTGTTCCATAAAATGCTTCAGGATCTTGATCTCACTTGTTTAACATTTCCATTGAAAGATCTGCTCTTGTCTGCAGCTGATCAAGGCACAACAGTTTTGGCTCCCATCGAGCAGAAAGTTTGCTCAAGTGTAATTTTTCATTCACAATCGTGTAAAGAGAACCAGTTGAGATGTCTATGGTGTTGGCTATTGTTTCTGCTATTAATCTTCAGTCCTCTTCAATTAGGGTATAAACAAGATTAATTTTTCCTTGCAGATTGATGTGAATGGTCTGCTGCTGTGGGCTTCATCTTCAACATTGTCTCATTCCTTCCTAAAATGAGTTATCCATTTGTAAATTGCTAGTCCTAACCACTATTTTGTTGAATATGTTTTCAATGCAATCTCCTTTTTCCTCCCCTTCTGGAATATCCATGACTCGGATATTTGAGCGCTTAAGGTTATCTGATATCTCTCTCAGATTTTCTTCAATACTTTTGATTTTTTTTTTTTTGTCTGCTGTGTTATTTCAAACAGCCCATCTTCAAGGTCAGAAGTTCTCTCTTCTACTTCTGCAAGCCTGCTGGTTAAACCCTCTTTTGTGTTTTTTTATTTTGCTGAATGAATACTTCAGTTTGGCAAGCTCTGCTACATTCTTTTTCAGGGCATTGATTTCCTTGTACATTTCTTCTTTCAGGTCCTGTATACTTTTCTTCATTTCATCATGTTGCCTACCTGAGTTTTCTTGTATCTCATTCACTTTCCTTAGAATTATCACTCGAAATTCTTTGTCAGACATTTCAAGGGCTTCTTGTTCTATAGGATCTAGAGCTTGTGAGTTATTACCCTTTGGTGGTGTACTTTCTTGATTTTTCATATTTCTTGTATCTTTTCTTTGCTGTTTAGTCATTGCGGCAGGGGGTTTCACAGTCCACAGGTTTGACACTATTGTCTGGCTAGGACCTTGCTGGGGTTGCCAATTTGGTATGGCTCCCTCAATGTCTGCTCAGTTGGCCACTAGTGCCTTGCGTGTGTGGTTGCCTCGGGTCTTGGGTCTCTCAGGGGAGCTACCTCTCTGGTCAGCATGCACTCGGCCAGGCTGCTGGGTCACAGGATGTTATTGCAGGGTGTGCAGGGTGTGTGGGAAACTCTGCCAAGTTTCCAACTCCCCTGCTGGAAGTCTCCTTGTTCTGTGTGCACTGTCCTGGGCTGCTGGGATGAGCGGAGGCACCGCAGAGCGTGTGGTCTCTGCAGAGCTTCCGCCTCCCCTGCTTGATGTCTCCCTGCTCTGTACACACTTGGCTGGACTGGGAATGGAGCTGGGTGGCGGTGGTGAAGCTTACCTGCTGGATCGTGTGGCGGTGGACCCGCAGGGCATGTGGTCTCTGCGGAGCTTCTGCCTCCCCTGCTGGACGTCTCACTGCTCCATATGCACTTGATGTTATATTTCTATAGTTGTAAACGGGTTGATTTGTGGGAGAGAGTGACACTAGGGACCGTCTATTCTGCCATCTTGACTGGAAGTTTCTGATGGTATTTTAAATCAGATACATTATGGTACAAGATTCATTGGGAGTTATATTCTGTGCTATGATACAAAAAAGTCATTGAATATGGCTATGTTTCACAAATGCTACTTAAAACATCACTGGAATACTCTGAGATTTTTATTTAAAACTATTTTGCAAGTGATAATCTATTCACAATGCGATGGAAAACAGGCTACTGAAATAGCTACTGCAATTTTCCTTAAACTAATCAACTAGCCTGAAAAATCTTGTCAAAACTGGAAAATTTTGTTGGCATACTAAATAACCATTAATTATCAGAGAAGCATTTACTGATCTAGTTTTATATGTTATACCATGAAGCAACATCATAAGTTATTATTATTGTACCACTGTTAAAATTTATATTCTATAATATAACATAACATGAAAAATGCTCTACTGTGTGAATTTATCTTAAAAATATTTGATTAGTTTACTTTTGTTAAATAATACTTCTTAAGCATGTCAAAATTCTTATGCAAATATAAATATAGACCACTGAATACAATGGTCAAAGGCATTTTATTCTAAAATGACATTATTCTTCTCTGAAACTGAAAATTAGTAGCAAGTGGTCCTTTGAGAAATGCCATATTTTAGAATTCTTCCACTCTAATCATCCATTCCAAAATGATGCAAATTTCAGTATAAACTAAATGAGGCCAAATTTATTGCCTTGTCTCTCTCTTTCAAAATTATCAAAAGCAAATGCATCTCCTCAATATGCTATAACTTCATGTTATATTGTTCATTCTGGATATACCAGTATCAAACTACTCATTGGTGCATCGTTCTTAGCATCATCATCACCATGATAATCAACCCTAAAAATTGAGCGCACTTGTAGAATTTTCAGTTGAAGGATTTCCAAGTACGATGAGTGAATGACTTTGTAAATACTTCTTTGGTGTCCAAAGAATGGTGAGGCATATTTAGGGTAAGTGTGGCGGAACAGAAAGTTGGACTCAATGTCAGACAAAACAAAAGCTTATTGAATTAAATTTTAGGAGACTAACAGCTGGGTATTGGGATGGCTGTGGAAACAGTGTTGCAAAGCATCCCTCGGGTCTTTTGAAAATAGCCTTAGTTCTGAAGTTTCCCTGGCTGGAAGCTCTAAGAGACTGGCTGAGCTGGGACATCAGAGATGCTCAATCAGTTATGCAGGTTCAAATGTGTCAGAACTTGTCTCTTGTGCTTATAATGTGTCCACACACCTAAAGGTAGAATTTAAGACAGGGGCATTTATAAACTGATTGCTTTGGGGCAACCCCCACTTGTATTGCTTGGATCACCCTGGATTACCTCAGACCTCAGGATGCAGAGAGGAAGGCAGGAAGAGCCTTGGAAATGAAGAGGTGCATCTGTGCTCCTGGCGTTCCTCTGGTGAGGATAAGGGCAAAACTGTCCTTTCCTATTCCTTATATTATTTCAAGATAAAATTTCTTGTCCTGATGTGTAAAGCTCTTCCCAAAATCAGTCTCTTCATATCTGGAAGTGAAGTTCACTCTGTGGACAGAGAAGGACTCCTCCTTTTCAATCTCTAGTCTTGCTAAGTAATTGCATTTCAGAATCACTGATTTCCCCTTTTCCACCTCATTTTTCTGTCAAGCAAGTGACAACAGCTAGGGAGTCTTTCATATGTGTCCCTTACATAGATTTTAGAGTAGGTGTAACCAGATTAGTCCCTTTCTGTTTGGTTCTGAATAAGCAGGGTACAAAAATGTCTTATTACTGAATGATTGATTGATTAGTATATTAGGATTATAACATCAAGATGTTGTTTGTACAGTCTTAATTCCTGGATTTGATGAATCACAGAAAAATCTGAAGGCTCTCCTCTTAAGTACTGACAAAGTGATCTGTATTTCTGTACAAATATAGATGTGGCTTTTATCAGGGAATATTTTATCTTACTGAGAACATAAAGATCATTTAATGATGTTAATATTCTTTACCTCCACCCTCTGTTCATAATAGTGGTAACTATTGAGCATTTACTGAATGTCAGACTAGACACTTTACCTTTTTTAAAAATGTTATTCCTGTAAGAAATTTGGTCACATTATGTAGTGATGATTTAGCCTCAGATAGATGTACCAAGCTGTTTAAAATCTCAAAGCTTACAAATTACAATGTAAACATTTAAATAAACTAAAGACTGTGTGACTTAGATGCATTATTGTCTCTTATGTTATAGACCATATAAAACAGACCCAAAATAGTTAAATGATCTATTCCAAGGTCAATTGTAGGATTAGAACCTTCTATGCAATTCCTAAAATACTGGGGCGGGGGGGGGGTTGTTTGTTTGTTTGTTTTGAATATGCCATCTTATTTAACTTACAGGTTTTTGGTATATAAAAAAAATTTTTGTCAATTCTTTTTGGAAACAAGAATATATTTAACTTGAGATTTTTTTTTTACTAAAATTTCCCTATGGCTTACATTTTGGAATACAACTATTCACATGATGTTGATAGATAATTCTTGTGGGGTTTGACTTTATTTCAAAAGGTTAGGCTGAAGGTGCATTCTGTAAAATCTATTAGCTTTCTGTGTACTTCCCGAAAGTGGTGTCAAACATTTTTATTTGTTGTCCTCTTGTCCTCTGTTCCTTTAGTCAAGAATGAGGAAACAAAACTAAACACATACAAATGATGTTCCAGGAAGTTTTATGCAATTTTTTTCTTTTTAAACAATGAGATGTCTATTGCTCTGAAATGACTAGTATTTTTTGCAATCTATCCTACAACATTACAAAGAAATATGATGCTTTCTTCTTTAAAATATATACATGTTATAAGAACTTGTATAATGCACTTCAGTAATTGTTAATTAGTTTTAGGGGTTTGACAATTTTAAATTCATATGAGCATTGCTGAAAATAATATTTGGTACACAGCTATTTAGGAAATTTAGCTGAAAAACCAATTGATTCAATATAACAGAAATAAATAATAACAGATGTCACAAGTATGAAACTTTAAAATGTAAATTAAATTTATAATATACATATAGATAATATGCTGAAAATAAGTGTTCACAATGTTTCCAAACAGAAAGCCTTCTAGATCTCATATGGTAATTAAATAAAACTTAGTCATACTAAAAAGCATCTTTCACTTAGTAATGGTTCATTAGACCAGGTGTCTATTCTGATTGGTTGGCCATCTGTTCTGTTTGGTCTGTTGTGCAATATTGATTTAAATATTTTGATTACCACCCAAACTTAAATGTCATCTAGTTATCTGGCAGCACCATTTTACATGAAAGATAGAAAAGTGAGTCAAAAGCTGGAATATGTTACCCAAAGTTACACAAAGATGAAGTGCAAGGTCCAAGCTTCTGTTCTTCATTTTTACCAAAGTCTTGCTTACACTACCCATTTATTAAGTTAATCTTTTCACGTATAGTGCCAAGTTAACCTCAGTCCAGCTTATTTTAAAAGTAATGATAAAACATCTGATATATGAGTGTCCTTATCAATGAAATTCAAACTTTGGACTCATACAGATCTGAGATAAGATTTAAGCTTACGCTCTGGATAGTCCTGTTACCTGTTTTTGAATATCTCTAAGCCTCGTTTTTCTGGTTTGTAAAGTGGTTAGAACATTTATCTTAACAAGGTAAAATGAGACCATATAACATAATGTATATGAAGCACTATAGCAATATCTGACTCATACAAGGCAGTCAGGAAATGTCAAATTTTCTTCTGCCAATCAAGAAAGTAGAACTGTCACTATTTGAACTGATGTGTGGATTGGTGTGTAAACCTCATTAATAAAAAATATGTATTTTAAGTAGATTAAATTGAACTACTTTTATGTTTTTTTAGGAAGAAATAAGCTACTTAGAAGTGGAATTATGAAATATTAACAAAATAAACTGTGCTTATAAAAACAAACTGCACTCATTTCTTGAACTGGAAATATAGAAATTTATTATGGATATTAGCTAAATAGGAAAGAAATAATGGTCCTGTATTATGCAAATTCTCAAACTTTTTCACTTCCTAGCAATCAACAGTTATTCATTATTTGCCTGTAATGGCAATTTTTATTGTGAGAGTTTTTGTAAGGATATGAGGCTTTAGGCTAATTAGTAGTTATCTTTCTTAATGGAATTACAGCTAGGACTCTAAAATTGTGCTCATTTTTTTCTGTTTACTAACATCAGTTACCTTTTGTTTTTGTTGAATTTTAATTTCATTTATTACAGGTTAGTTTCAGCCTGTTTTGTTTTGTTTTGCCTTTGGTCTATGCATATTTATTCTGTCCTAGATCTATTTTCCTATCATGTTTATCATTCTCATTGATTTAAATTATTTCTTTTTGTATTAAGCAAATTTGATCTATAAATTTTTTGACATTTGTTTTTTATATGTTAAAATGTTTGTGATGAGCTATATAGTTAAATCTGTCAATCATTTTTAGCACGTTTCCTTAACATAATTTCTAACTTAGGCCTTCTATATTTAGTAGCCAGATAAAAAAAATTCCATACGTCTTATTCTATTGTGTTAATGGTTTTATATTTCCACTTTCAACTCTTCATCTGTACGTTTGGGGTGTAATTTAAGAAGGGAACATCAATTTTCATGAATGCTTTATGTTTTTGCTTGTGTTTATCAATAATAATGCGAGGGTTATACTTGCCAGTGAACTGTCTCCCCGTGACTAAACAGATTAGTCTATTAATAGCCTACGATATCATTTATGTTACTCAATCACTAAGCAGGTTGGTGCCGTAAATACCGTTGCCATTTTATTTAAATGAGCTGGCACAGTACATGTAAATGCACAATTGATTTATTCTTTACGTTTCAGGTTTATTCTTAAACCGTCTTTTTCAACAGCCAGAATAGGGCTGGCTGGTTAGCTCAGTTGGTTAGAGCATAGTGTTGGTAATAACAAGGTCAAGGGTTTGGATTCTTGTACCTGCCAGCTGCCAAAAAAAAAAAAAAAAAGGTAGTAGTAAATGAATCTGTTTTTTATACAAAATTAAATTTTGCAAAGAGTATGGCACAGTAGACCTTTTACATCAGATATGTTTCATTAGGATTATATATTTATCAGGGTTCGGGGGACTTGATTTACCTTCAACATAGCCGAATTCATGTAAGGATGACCCATTCTACCACAGTACATATGTTAAAACAATGTCTAAGGATTTTGAAGATTACTTGTCCATTAAATGCATATTTGTGGCAGAATTGTATGTGACCACAATGCATAATTTTCCTAAAGTAAAGCAATAATTTTGATGGCCAGTTAGACAAAGCAACAAAAACAAAGGGCTTATCTTCAGTTTTAACTCTCACAGAAGGGTTGGCATAACAGAAAGATTTACTTTATTCCCATGTACCTTAGTACTTGTGATGACACAGAAGATTTTCAATATCTTTATTGAACTGAGTGACTCAATACTATTTTTTTATTGTGAATATTCATGAGATACAAAGCTAATTGTCACCCCTCGTGCCCGTGATGAGAGCCAGATTCATACTGGCTGTACACCCATTACCAGAAATTACTTTTGTACCCCATGTCCCCACCCAATTATTCCCCAACCTCCCTCCCTGCCACCTTCCCACTTGTAGCCCTAGGAATGTTCCCTCGGTCTGTAAGTCCAGCACCCCACCGTGGTCTGTCTTTCCTGGCTTCCTTTCTCTCTTAGCTCCCACATACGAGTGAGCACATGCGGTATTGATCCCTCTGTGCTTTGCTTACTTCACTCCACATAAATTTCTCCAGGTTCATCTATTTAACACTGTGGCCAGACGTTAGAAGAAAGATATGTCAAAGTGGACAAATGATCAGAAAAGACAGTATGAAGAAATTGAAATGATAAAAGAAGGGGTCAGATTAAAAAGGAGACTATTTCACTCTGAGTATATCTGTAATAATGAAGAATTATAGACCCAGCTCTGCCACATAAATTATAGTTACTTGAAATACTTTATCTAACAGGAACTATATGAAAAGTTAAGAGCAAAGAAATTAAAAATAATAGCTCCCCCCAAAAAACAGACACAAGCAAAAGGATTTTTCAAACTCGCGTAAAATGTCAGTGTCACCCCATTTTTGTGGTACTTTCATTCTCACCCATGCTTCTATAATCACAAGACAAGGTCAGAGCGACATAGAGCATCTTGAATTAGTGATCAGAATGGCCCTCCTTTTTTTGAGAATCAAGAGAGTGCCCAGAAAAAGAACTAGAAATCTTTACAACAAGGCACTGTCAGAAACTGCTACTGCGAGTGTCCTCGCCTATTGTTATAATATTTGTTGAAAACAACATATGTCAGGAGCTTTAAGAATGTTTATAGACTGTGATCTACTAATATTGCTTCTATGAATGTTTTGGGGTAATGATGAAAACCAGTGCTAAAAAAAAATTTAAAACTGAAAGTCACCCAGAGTATAACGCTAGTCGTAGTAGTGTTCTTTATAATAACACGGTATTGGAAACAACTGGGAACTTCAATAATTAATAGTAAAAAAGTGAAAGTAACTTATAAACTAAATAGCTGAGGATTTTTTTCAGTGAACTGTAGCACATTTATAAGATGTAATAATATTGTGCCATTTAAATGACTACAAAGAAATTTAGTGATAAGAAGAATTTAATCAAAATTTAACAGTGGGATTCTTAGAAGGCTTCTTTTTCATGCTGTGATGTTTTGGGCATTCTGTTTCTTCAGAGCGTGAGGAGATAGGCGGATAATCAACAAGATGTCATGAAGGGAAGGAGTTGATCTAGTTGGGGATGAGCATCTGGGACATCGCAGGTGCTGTAGTCCCCTGGGCCTAGAATGTCCTTCTCTTTCTCTTATGCTGGAAAAAATCCCACTGATCCTTCAACACCCAAACTAGATACTACCTCTGTGAAATGGGTCCCACTTCTGCTTCCTAAGTGCAATGTATTGTTTGTTTTCTCAGATTAAAACAGATATTGTAATTGTGTGTTTTTATACATGAATTCAAAAACTCTATGTCTTACAAGTGAACATGATATTATTTTTTTGTATATGAATGAGTATATTTTTCGGATACACACATATTTTGAGAAACAGATGCACGGAAAGATTAATAACTGTAAAATGAATATAATAGATTAAGTGATTTCTACAAAAGCTTTCCAATTTATGTTTCTTTCCTCAAATATGCACATAATTAAAGATTTCTGTCATCATAAATGTTTAATATGTTTATATATAAATATATATATTTACTCATTTTCTAATGCTATATATATATAGTAAATCAATAAATTAAAAGGTGAATTACTTTCATTGTAAATTTAAATAATACGTATTTTTTATGGAATACATATTATATTTTTTTGATATGTTTATATATTATGAGGCATGTTTTGATTTTATATATATATATACCTTAGAAAATGTTGCTCTTAAAAGATATGCTTAGTAGTTGCTCTTAACAGGCATTAGTACCCTATGCTTTAGGTTATCTAAGAAAAAAATCAATAGTTCTTCACTTTCTAAGGCCTCCTTAGCATGGATAACTTTTAAATGCATTGATAAGATTGTTCTTTACTCATAATTAAGAATATCAATTTGGTATTTTGGTAGAATTATGCCATAATGTTTCTGATTTAGACAGCTAAAATACAACTTTTTTTTATAATTCTGAGAGTAATGTATGATTCATAACAAGTGCAAGTGATATTTTCTAATTAACGTTAAGAAAAATACCACTTAAAATTCATCTTGTCAGCGGTGTTTTGTTTTGGAAATGCAAACTGTGTCAACTTACTTCCTTTCTCTAGAAGTGCTGCCACTCTGTGACATTGTGTTTCATTTTGTAACCCATCTGCTGCTTAGGCCAGATATGCATTTTCTGGATGCAATCTGTTGGTTTCCAATGGTTTACTACATGGTGGGTTCTATTGACAAGTAGGTGACAAAATCTTTGGCACACTAACTAGTGTACTGTCCTGTGGTTTGTCATGTGTTGTGCCCTGTTACTGCATGGTAAGTGTGATTTGTCATGTCAGTATTGCAAATATGATATATTTCGCATGTAGAGCTTATGTTCTCGTGTTATACATTTTGTATAAAACTTCTAATCAATAATCTACTACTAAATGAAAAAAGATGTCTCTGCATGTCAATTTTGTCAGTTTTACTCAGTTCCTATATAGCTATTTCAGTTCTGTGTCATCTACAAAAATAACCTTATTACTACTGACATTAATGGTAGAGAAAAGCTAAAGATTCAACATTGTGATGCATTGATATCATTACCATAACTTCTGGGAACCTTAAAAATAATGTTAAAATGCTCATTTTAACTTAGATTTATAAATTAAAGAATTCCCTTAGGAGTTTACTTTATTCTAGTCATGTGTCAGAGTCTATAATTTCTAAAATATTTGTTAATTAAAAGGTCATATGTGTGTAATGCATTAGTTCCCAAATACAAATTCTTACATGTGCATCATGGTGACATTATAAAATACATTAAAAAAAAAAAAAGATCAGAAAGCTAATATACTTGCAATAATATAAAATATTCTATGTTTTCATTTTTTAAAAACTGTCAGCCAGGGCCTTTAAAATAAAATGCTAAACCTTACTAACTGGGAACTTTAATGTCTACATTTCATCCTGTAGATCTTGAAAGAACAAAGTTGTTTTTCAAAGTGTTCATTAGCTGTGGATACATTAAAGGTCAACCAGACTAAAATATTTCTAGCCTCCATTCTACATTAATAAATTTACATTATCAGTTAGCATATAACTAGCCAACTAACTAAAATGTAGTTAGATGCACTAAAATTACCAATTAAATTCTACACATGTTTTGTAACCAGTAATATTACTTTGAAATGATAGTGTTCTATTAAAATTCGTTAAAAAAAACAGTGTATTTAAAAGACAAAAAGTAAAACTCCCATCTCTTTTTTCTGATGTCAACTGTGAAGTGAATTCTTCTACAAAAGTATTTATGGTGAGGAAAAGAACAGAGAACATCAAATTTCTAGGAACAGAGATGAAACAATATTGGCCATCAATTATCAATTACAAATTACAAATTGATAATTACTGAAGTTGGTAATGTACCGTACATGGAGGTTCACTGTATAAAATTCTTTTTTGTTTATGCTTGAGATCTGCCTTAAGGGGGAAAAAAACTTCTTTGAATGAATTAAAACGCAATTACAGACAGATTCTCCCTCACACTTTTACATTTCACACTGTAGTCCTTGGAAAAAGGGGTCTTGGAAAAGGGTGGAAAGAGAGACAGCCAACTAGGTTGTCACTTTCTTGTTCATCCTAATTGACTTTCTTCGGCCGCCATCTAGTGGCCGAACTTTGTAAAGCAAGCATGCTGAAGAAAAGATAAGGCAAAGGCCTACTAAATAGGGTAGTGGCGGGTGATTACAGAAGACACGAGTTATAAGAATTAGTTGGCCTACTCAAAAAGAAAAAAGGAATTAATGTAACATCAGATGAATAGAAAAAGAATAATTTAACATTAAAATATGAAGAACAAAAACCATACGTGTTTCAGAGATATTCCAATTTTATGTATTTTCTATGGATTTAAACTCATATATAATGATAATTATTAAAATATTTTCTAAGGTTATATGTAAACTATAACAGCCGATATTTTGAAGATGGAATTAACTGATACATATGGGTATATTTAGATGTTAGCTCTTTAGTCCAGGTACTCTCAAAGTGAAATTTTTGTCAAGTATTAACTTCAACTTCGTTAGATTATTGCTGATTAAATATTCATCTTTCCTATTTTAACTTCTATCTGTATATCCTTATTCAGTCAATCTCATCTTCTACTCCCTTATATTTCCCTTTTCCTATATAGATAATTATAATAGAGGTTTTTGGTTTTGGGGGGTATTTTTAGGGAGGGAAAAAAGGGAAAAAAGAAGTTCTTAGATGAAAGGAAGACCTAAGTATGCCTAGGGATTCAAATTTCACAGTCATCATATTGTTTAGAAGTTATGGTCCTGGCCTCTTTTACCATAGGAAATTTATTTGGAATAACATTCTGCTTCCACAGTTTTAGCCATAAAATCTCTGGCACAGAGTATTGTTCCTGATTCAAGTGAAATATTTTTTTCTGGACTACTCCTCGGGATCTTGGACTCAAGGCTTTGGTAACACTCTCTCAACTAATAACAGAGTAAGAAATCCTGCCTCCTGTCTTTCCATAAAAGGAAAATAACTCTCTTTAACCATGGCTAATTCGAACAAACATGTGCTTAGAAAAGATCCTCCGGAGCCTGACTCTTCAGTTGAAGAATGTGAAAGGAACTGCTGTATTTTAAGTTTTAAACTACCTGTTTTAAATCAGAAGAGATGGAAATCAATTAACCTTTCTTTTCTTATATGTCTCCAGTCAACTCTGTACTTAGAACATTCTTGAACTCATTTAAGTTTATTATCCACTTCAGTCCTATTTTTCTAGTTTCTATGAAGCAGAGGCAATGAGAGTAATGATTTCCCTATTTCAGGTTTAATAGTAAACATTTTCTTTTAGTTCATTGGGAGAATGCTATGTAAGGTTTTTATCAGTGATAGGAGAGAAGACTGACAATTATAGCTCACAGGTATCTGTATCCTAGTTTAGCAATCACTTTGTGCAGTCAGAGAAATCATATTGTTTAATAACTTGCTCAAAACTTAGGCTGAGTTAACGGTAGGCTTGAATACTGCAGATATCTTTATATTTCACATGCGCTTGTCTGTGTAGAACCAATTTATAACACGTAGCTCTTAAATAAAGAAACAATAGACACATAAAAATAAACATTTTATAATTTTATATTATTTTCTTTAGGCTTGACCATCTCCATTAATATAGAAATTTTCACTTCTACTCTTACCAAAAGCAACTTAGAAATAAAAAAATGTAAACATGTCTTTGAAGCTGTTTGTTAACTGTAAAAATAAAGTTGTATCTTGTTCTACTTCGTTTTGATTGCAAAATGGGTGTTTTTCATGTTTCATTTATATAATTAATAAATATTATTAAATAAGGATTCTTAACACACATGCCTTGAAACAGTTGAGATCTAACAAAATGTAAAGAACCCCAAATAATATATCAGTGGATAATATTATACCATAATTCCCATTAATATCTATCTGTGCACACTCTGTTAAAGCCTCCTGTAAGAGCAACTTATATAAGCACAGAGGATAAGCAAGTCTTAGCACTGATTCTAACTTTATGGTTTTTATTTAAAGTCCATTTTTGTCTGTCAATTTTTACCAAAGCCTAGATGATTTACTCAGTTGTGGAGTGACTTTTGCTGCCAACATGGTGGTTGTGGACAAAGAGAAGAGCACTGTGAGTGCTGACGAAGACTACATGGCATACGCCAAAACAATTGTGAACGTGCCGACTCTTTTCAGGTAAATGTCTGAATAACTCAACCTGTATTTTAGTTGGTGCTAAACAATCAGGTTTGAATCTGATTCTGTGTGTGAAGAATACACATGAGATACTTACACTTGTGATTCATTCATTTATTCACTTGATCATAAAACAAATAGAATCTAATACATGACTCGCACTGCATAAAGTAAATTTTTAACACCACATCTGTAATTCTTCTCTTAAAGTAAATGGAATGATTTATCTGTTTTCTCAGGTAGTTTAACAATAACAAATTCTAAAAAAAAAAAATAGTGTGCCATAGCAGTCATGATTTGTGACAAGCTATCCATGTTGGAATTTGGGTTTTATGTCTAGCAGTGGCCAAAGGTATGCATTTACACACTGGATAACTGTGATTGACAGATTGCAAGGCTGAGGATATTTAATTTACCCATGTTAGGAGCAAAGTCATAATCTTAGCTGCAGTGTTTTTCTTGTCTTTCATTAGTTAAACTCACCCAGATATGAACCCCTAGTATGGCCATGTTTGGGTAAGATTGAACAATCCTGACCAAAGAAAGGTTTGAGTTATGAACACAGGCAAAATCATCTACAAATTAAGACATCTACATTACTTGGAATGATTCTCTCTAAAATTATCTGAAAATGTAAATATCAGAAAGATTATTCCAGTTTTATGAGTTTTTGCAGAAGTTTAAGGAAAATATGTGAGCTATGGGGCTGGCTGGTCGCTTAGTTGGTTAGTGCATGGTACTGATAACATGAAGGTCTGGGGTTCAATCCCTGTACCCACCAGCTGCCAAAAACAAAAAACAGAAACCCAGAAAATATGTGAGCTACCAAATTATGAAAGTAAATAAAACAATCGCAACTCTATCACAACCCTCTAACTTTATCTTCATACTGTCATATTGTAGCAAAGCTTATATTGAGACTAATGATCCAGTTTATAGTGTGAGTTCAAAATTCAGAGAGAGCCTAGACGTGAATCCCAGCTAAATAGACTTTGTTTTTTATAATCTTAGGCAAATGACCCTCCTTCTCTAAAATTCAGTGTCTTAATCACAAGATTATTCTAGATTTAAAAATATATATTGCCTTAGCACATACTTGGTAGTTTCTAATTACTTAACAAATATTAGCTAATATAATTATTAGCAATATAATTATCACTTTCATGTGGAAGAGTGGAAAAGCTACTGACCTTGGACTCTACAGCAGCAAACTCTCTGGCTCAACCTCTATCCAAGAGCCTCCAGGAGACACTAACTTTGTGACCTTCCTAACCTCATCTAAATTCGGTTTTCTTCCTGCATAAAATGCTGTGCAAAATAATTAACCTACCTTGCAGTGTTAATGTAAAGATTAGGAGATCAGGTAGGTAAAGAATCTGTCACAGCACCTAGAAAATCTACCCTGAATTTGCATAAGAACTTCTTGTTTCAGAAGGGTGACTATGCACTCTGAAGTTATTGTAATGCTACAGTTCACTTAGAAAATAGCTAACTAGTTACTGAACTGTATTAAATAGTACATTTAAGGTAGTTTAGGACATTGAAAATATGACAGATATATAAGCAATTTTTATTCTCTAGAGGATAAAAAAGGAAATTACAGGATAGAAAATTATTTCAGGGATGAGATTCGTAGCAAATAAAGTAAAGTAAAATCATACTTTTTGATTCCATGCTTGGCAAAGGCTAATTAGAGTTTTAACAGGAGAGGATCTTAGGTCTTTTTGGTTAAACATGCGATTTTAATTTTCAATTTACTGTGAGTTTATTTCTATTGTGGTGAACTTTCTATTGATTTGATTTTTATTATTTATTCTCTGAATGAGTTACTTGGTTCCAAGATAATAAATCCCCATCTTACTGAGAGTTGCAAAGGCTCTACTTAATAATTTAAAATAAACTAACTGATAAGAATAATTGAGCGTGAATATACACATGGCAACTGACTGTGCAAAGGCTGCCCTTTTCTGGCCGACGAGGGGATCACCACATGTTGAATGAATGAATAAATGACCTTGGATCCCTTAACTATTAGGCTTACTTATCTTCAACAGTAGCATATTTTAGGAATTAAGCATTTTTATGGTATATATAGGCATCTACACTGAATAATTTCAAGCTGAATTTTTCAAAAGGACTATAAGATACCCAAATTTCAAGGTACCTCTGTTTTTCTTTTTCTGTGCCTGGTAAAGACACTAGCATTATTTTCCTAAGTACATAGTGATATTTTCAGGAACTTTTTGATGGAGTGATTTATAAGCTGCTAATCTGTACACGCTAAACTAGCTAGTTTATATAATAAAAAAATCAGACATCGATAGGTCCTTATGATATAAGAAATATCACTTACATATCTCAGTGACAAAAATCATGCAGACTTTGGAGTTTTCTTTTACAGGTACACTAAGTTACCACTGTCTGGGTCACTCTTCCTCATTGCTTGAAGATTTTAGTTTCTGATTTACTGTGACTCTTGCCAACTCTGATTCTAACAGAATCCTTGATGTTTTCAACCATCCTACATAGATGATCCTTTCAATATCTTACCTTAGCCATCCATTCTCACGGTCATATCCTTGACCTTGCACTATAAATAATTTTACTCTCCCCATTCTCAGTTTCTAGCATTTAACTCTCTGAGTACTACTACTTATTTTCTATTTCTATCTAATTTCTGCTAACATCCCCAACTTTTAACAGTCCTTAACCACACTGGAACCTATCATCTACTGAACCTACTACCTTTTATTGTCCCTAATCACCCAAGGGCTTTTTTCCCCTCCTTACCCAGATTAAATTCCGTGATTAATCATTATAATCACTGCTGTGCTGAAACCCTCAATGGATGGTCACTGACTATCTACTATAGACTAACACTGATCTCAACTCTCTTTCCCTTTTCTCTCTTCCTCCTACTCCCAGGTTTCTGTCCTTTTAGGTTCTCTTCCCACCACTTTGCATGAAATTCCTCAGAGGCAGATGACAGCATTCCAGAGGTAGGATCTAGTTACCCTCATCATTAGGCATCAGGCAACCTGAAATTCAGCCTTAATGGCTGGGAACCTCACTATTTAGGATTAAGGCTTTGGACCCCATCCCTAAAGGAACTAAATTGTTACACATTAATTATACAAGAGTGAATAGTATCTCTACAGTATCTCAGCCAATACTCAGATCTTGATGAACATCATTAATTTCCTCAATAGAGAGCCAATTTCTAATTGGTTAATTAGTAAGGCCTGTGATGTTGATAGAAATACAGATAACAGAAGCAGTTGCGGGTGAACTTTCTGATTAGAAACCAAAGTGAACCACCCTGGGTAGTAAAATAGAATGCTAGCTGTACCTGTAGTTTAGCTTAAGCTAACACATAAACCTATCATGTGATTTATTCTGAAGTATTTTAAAGTAAATTACAGACATCATAAAATTCATTCACTTGTTATTGATGGAGACTGGGACTTAAACCAGAAGAGTTCCAAAGTCTAAAGTCTTGCTTTAATCTAGGTAGTCTGAATGTGTACATACTATTGCATCGTTCTGCCAAACAAGGTTGTTGAAATGACTAAGTGAGATGTTTCTGTAATGCACTCAGAGCAGTGCGTGACACGTCAAAGGCAGTAATAATTCGAAGCTGCTGCTTGTTAAAAGAACACTTCCTTAAATTGATGTTTTTAAAATATAGTGGTCACAAAAGGAATATATGTAAGTACATATCAAAGCTATTTTATAGTTTATTAAGGCAAGAAACTTGATGCAATATTTTATTTGGTTTGCTTGCTTGTTTATTTCTAGAAAAAAAATCACATCTTGTGATTTACTCCGTATCTGTATGTATTAGACAAATAAAGATTATTGTATGGTGTTACTTTACGTGAGGTGATGCTACATTTCATTTTAGCATTTGTAAAATGACTGTGAAGCTATTTGGGCCCATGCCATTTTTTTTTCATAGTACATTTTTTTATTGGTTATGAATATTCATGAAATACAAAGCTGATTGTCACCACTTGTGCCCAAGATGTGGTGGCCAGATCCATACTGGCAGCATACCCATTACTAAAAATTGTGATTATGCCCTGTGTCCCCACCCAATTATCCCTGACCTCCCTCCCCTTCCCCCTATCCCCTACTCCACTTTGTATCCCTAGGTGTGCCCTCTCCCTCTGCAAGTCCAACGCACCACTGTAGTCTTTCTTTCCTTCCTTTTTTCCTCTCTTAGCTCCCACTTATGAGTGAGCACATGCGGTATTTACCCCTCTGTGCTTTGCTTATTTCACTCAAGATAAGTTTCTCCGGGTTCATCCATGTTGTTGCAAATGGGAGAATTTCATTCTTTTTTATGCCATGCCATTTTGAATTGGTCATTTTAGCGTTCCATATTAATGCTTTTAAAACTGCTTAGTGTGTTTAAGAAAATCTTCAGTCTGTGACTATGTTAGAGCCCAGTAGACAAAAATTAGATGGAATTCAAGGATAAAATGATAGAAGGGGTGCCCTGGTTCACAAGGTATTTGTAACTGGTATGGTCTATTTTGCAGGCTGGAATAAGGTTAAATTTCTTGTTCAGAAGCTTAAATTGATCTCTTGAGATCCTATCTGCCCACCTTACTAGGACATACAGCTTCACTTGACAGGCCTCTACTCTCCCCAAACTTGTCCAAGGACCCTTGGAAGTTACTCAGTTCAAAAGGATCAAAAACTGAAGAATCTCATTCATTCACTAGCAGTGCATGTTTGTGTATGGGGGAGGGGTGGTGGTTAGGGGAGAGCTGAGGGCGTGAGAAGATTTTCTTTCCATCTGTAATTTAAACATGGTTTGGTGATTGAAAACTGAACCACACAATTCAATGTGTCTTCATCCGTAAAGAAGGATAAATAATTTTCCCTTTACCTTTCTGAGTTCTCAGCTGGGGCTTCTGTAATAGATTAACAAAATAGAGTAACAAGATTTTTTAAAAAAACAGATTAACAAGAGAAAAACAAATTTTAAAATGTGTGTCACACATGTAACACTCGGGAATACTCAGAAAAGAGTAACTGAAGGATGTGGCTTAGAACTCTGGCCCATATGGCATCTTCAACAAAGAAAACCACATTTTAGAGAAGTGCTGAGACAAAGGAAAAGGACCTCGAGTCTCTAGGAGTTGGGGTGGGGGAGGGAGAGAGGGGAGTAAACATGTGGGAAACTAATGGGAAAACTTGCTGGTTCACCTCCTGCATGATTATTTGAGGGAGAGATGTCATTCCTTCCAGAGAACCTATCCACAAAGAGCTTCATCTTCAACATCCAAAGTTTTGAATATAGGATCTAAAATTTTAACTATCACATGTTTGGTGAGTGCCCCTGAAGTTTGTGCTGGGATGGCTGGGCCAAAAGGAGTGTTCAGCCCAGTCATGCTTTGTGCCAGAATGAGCTCTCTCCGCAGAGCAACCTACACTGGCCTTTTATTGATCACTTACACTGATTCGTTCCTCTTCTCATGGTGAGATTTCCTTTATAGGCTCTCAGTAGTGCTTTATAGCAGTGAACTTCCTCTGGGACAAATTCTACCCCAAGGGTTCCAGATGCCCTGAAGGAATAGAGTAGCTCCACTGCAGGTACTCAGAAGAGATTCCTTGAATCTTGAGCAATTCACTCACCACCTTTCCAGAGACCATTTCTGAATACCAAAGACATTAGGAGATAGAGCCCTTTTCAAGCCAGATCCTCTTATACATTCTCTTCCATATGGCTCCGCACTTCATCTACACATTTAAAATACTCAAGTGAGTCTTCTTAGTACAAAGCTCTGCTAAAATGTGAATATCTGATTTCCAAAGTGAAAGAAAAGCAGGTCCTCACTTTCAAATTTAAATTTCTCTTGCTAAAGTTTTACCTAAAAAGATATTTATTACATTTGGAAATTATTATGTTTTCATATTTTTATGAACAGGTACTAATATCTGAACTAAATTTAAATAGGCACATCAAAATGTTACTTTAATTAAAAACAACCACTTCAAATGGCTATGTCAGATTGACCTATCGAAGTGCCCTATTTTGAGAATGTTTGGCATATCAATGGTATCTGTCATTTTTTACTGAGAAAGAAAATCACATTGAGAGAAATGTAGTGGCTCATCCTACCTCATATTTAAAAAAAAGCAGATTTAGGTCTATACCCTGGGTTTCAGCAGAAAGAGGAGATGAAGAAACTTTCTCTAGGAGGTGACACACAAGTTTCTCTGGAGAGCACACAGAATAATGTTTAGTGCGGAATGGGTACAAAATTAAATAGTTGTTAAATTTGTATGGTGAAAGTCCAGGACTGATTTCATTCTGAAGGTATCTTGGTTTGATTTTGTTTTCATATGAAAATGGTTGTTGCTATTTTTGCTTGTTTTCTAAAATTTAGCTCACCAGACCTGCAAGATAATGAGCACTGTCAATGGAAACATTCAAACAAGTCATGTATCTGTCATCTGTCTGGAGTAGAGCAATTCCTGCATTAGATGAGTAGTAGGACAGGATGCCCTCTATGACCACTTGCAGTTGTGACTTGATGATGTCGTGTGCTAAACCCATAGATTAACTGAGCATCTAGCAAGTGTTGGGACTATGCAGAATGTTATAGCTGCAGTGCTGAATAAGGTAGACATAGCTTGTGACCTTACAATGTTGATACACTAACAGGGAAGGTAGTGAACAAGCCATTTAAAGATTTAACTAGAGAATTATAAGTGTGGCAATTACTGAAAAAAAAGTAGAATGTTACACGGACCTCGATAACACGATTATTTGATCTAGTCCCCTGGGTCAGGGAATGCCTCCCTGAGGAATTGATCATCATTTCCTTGAAAGTTATAGAGACTAAGTGGGCAGAGATGGATAGAGCATTCCACGTGGGACAGCGCATACAAAGCTCTGAGGTACTGAGACTGTGGAATATTCCAGGACTTGGAGCAGAGCAAAGGGAAGAAGGAGGCTGCAATGAACATCAGAAGCCAGAATATTCATGGCTTTGTAGAGTATGTTAGTAAGTTGCTCTTTATTTTAAGAACCACAGGAAAGAACTGAAGGATAGAGAAGTTTTAAATGATTGCTTTAGGTACAGTGTGGAGAATGATTTTGGAGAAAAGGAAGAGTAGGTGAGAGCAGACCAGTTAAGAGACTTTGCCCTGCCAAAACTATAAGAGCACAGAAGGGCAAGTTTTTTTGTTTTGTTTGTTTTGTCTTGTAAATGAATGTTGTCTTTAGCTTGGCACAAGGGGTCATAATGTTACTGAGGAAATTATATGCATATTCATGTGAAAAATGACTGAAAATAATATAACCATAAAAACAAGTAAATAATTTAAAATAAATATTCATTGTCCACAAATACAAGAGCAATTTCTTTATATAGTTAAAAAAAACTCTTAGTGTTTAGATTGGCTATGTCTTACATGAATATAATTTTTAAATATAGGAGATACCTGATATTTATCATACTCTATTTATTACTAACTCGAACTTCCTAAAATGTTTTAAAATTATTCATAAAAGATTAAAATATGTATATATCTTTACCCCTATAAATAAATGTATACTCCCTGTTATTCAAAAACATCATTTCCAGCCACCATGACAGATCAGAATTTATACTGTAATGCACTAGCTCATTAAGTAATATTTTGACTGAAGTATTGTAAACATTTTTCAGAACTGTATGTTCTTATGCTTGTTTTGATTTCAGATAAAAATGCAACTAGTTTCAAAGTCCTACCAGCAGCCTGTGAAATAGAGTATATGATATGTTTTTCATCTTTATATTAGTTTGCATAACTGAACATGTCAAAAATATATACTGAATAATTTAATGCAGTCAGAGAGCTATTCCACAGATATTTTACACATCTCCACAATTACACTTACATTACTGAGTCAGAATATAAAATAAATATAGACAAGTTTTGAATAGAATAAACTACATTATTTTTTAATTATGCTTTATTATGATCCTATTACCTAGGGAAAAGAGACTTATGTCATTTTATTTCTGAAATATTTTGTATTCAAAATGTGTTTAGCTCATATTAGGTGCAGAAATAGATTTGCAGTATTAATGTCTCAAAGATACATAATTAAATATATCAGATGACCAAATTTGTAAATGTAAAATAATTAAATATAAGTAATACTCTGTAGGTATAAAAGACACTGCAATACAATTTTTTATTGTATAAGTACTACTTAATTCTAGATTTTCACTAGGTGGCAGGCTTAGCCAATGCATTCAGAGTCTCAGTATTAAATAACATCAATGGTGTAGGTTCACTTCTATAGAACAGAAATGGCAGGTACATCACATAAATTTTGTTGTCCTATGTAATTCCAACTCTAGAAGTCCCTCAAATACAATGACTACGTCACTCGATCATATTTTCACTCACTTTTATTAAGACCCAAAATGCATCTACCTACATTTATGTATATATTCCTATTTGATACAGTGTATTTTAGAAAAGTATTATAAACAAAAGAATCCAAGTCATCACAAATTTATTCAAAGTGAGAATAATGGCATATATTAAAGACAAAAGCCATATTTCTAAGGAAAAATAAAAATGTTCCAAAAGATGAAATAGATTTTCATTAGTTTGTTGCTGTGTTTTCCTCATAAATTTCTTCTCGGGTCTTATACTTCAGTCCTGTCCTACATGTTCTTCACAAGCTGTCCATTCCCTAGTGTCTTCATTCTACTTAATCTACGAACATTCAGTCAACCATAATTTATCACCCCAGCAAAAATATGTATGGCCTTATAATTTGTGAATTTTTGCTGTTTCTTCTACTCGGTCATAATGTGTTTAAAGGCAGGAATTTCACTTTGTACATCTTTGTCTCTCCTGGAGACCAGAGTTTGTGAATAGTAAATACATTGTAATATTTGTTATATTAAATATTAAATATTGCTATCAATAAATAAAAATAAAAATAATGAAGTTATGACTAACAATCACTATTTAGGGGTTAGACAGGGAGGTAGAGTTTACAAAATACTATATTTTAAAAATAGAGTTGATTTTTAATATACAAAACCCCAGCATGTTACTAGACATTCTTAGTGATTTGTTATTTTACTTGGATCATTTGACTTTCCTTTCCAATGGTCTACCTACCTCTTTATTATAACGTTAAGGGGAGGCTTTAGAACCTGAATGTTGGGGTGTGGCTCAGGCTCTACTGTCCGCTAGAATGTTAACTTGAACTTGTGTTGGGAAAATAGAATAGTTTGGTCAGGGCCCTCACCTTGGGTCCAGTTGGGTGTGGTTCAGCAGCACATCTATTGTAAGCAAACTCTGTGTGTGTGTGTGTGTGTGTGTGTGTGTGTGTGTGTGTGTGTGCTGTGAAGTTAGTGCGCATGTGCACCAATGTATCTTTTTAGTTTTGTTGCTATTCTTGTGTTCTTCTTCAGAGAGCGAGAGAGAGTAGATAGAGAGAGAGAGAGAAAGGAGAGAAAGAGAGAGTTTTAGTGAAGCAGGCAGGTGTGTGTCGGCCTTGGGCTTCTGCCCCACGCGGCCCTGCTTTCCAACCTATGGCTCCAAGGACCTTTTGGCCGGTTACCTAGCTCATAGACCTGAGTGAAGGGGTCTGGTGACCCAGCCTGGCATATGAAGGGTTTGTGACCCAGTCTGTGAACAGGCTTGAGGGGTCTGTGGTCTCCAGATCCGGCCCTAGCTCGACAATCAGCCCAGTCGGCAGGATTACTGGCAGGTAAAAGAGCCCGACATCTGGCGTGGTTGTGGTCGCCTCGCTTTACAATTGGCATCACGAACAGGATAGAGAGCTGGACAACTTGCTATTTGATTTCTCTGTGCCACATCTGTTTCTCATCTGTAGACTAATAATTATAGGTAAATCACAGAGTAGTTTTCTGCAATTTGAAGAAATGTTGTGGCCTGCTTGACTTCCAACAGAAGTTAGAAACTATCAAGATCCAAAGAGGTCAGGCAGATACAGAACAAAATATCAGGTAGGAAGATGTGACATTGGTGTACGGTGATAGTGAGCTTCTTAAATCCACCATGGTCAATCTCTGTGCTGGACAAGCACAGAACTTGCCCTGCAGGCCTGAGTTCACCTCATTGCTTGGAACGGACCAGCACAAGTCTAAAGGTTACTGAAAAGATAGTCAGGTTGGAGCCACATGCCCCCAACCTTTTCCAGGGAAGAAGGTGGTACAGGTGGAAGCATGAGGCAAGGAGGTTCTCACCTACTGTCATGAAGATCACGTGAGTTAATATATGAACAACTTGTAGAATAGTGCCTTGTAAATTTTAGATAATATTATATCATGGACATTTTTGTCCTTCCAGAAGATAAAATGGGGAAAGACAAGGCAGAGAACCTTAGGTCAGTTAATTCCTTTTTAGAAGTTCAGATGAGACTACAGGGCTTGGTGTTCATTGATCCATTTTGATCCTATTATTCACTCCTCATTTCAGTTTCTGTTGTCACAGATTATTGAATATTGTCTGGGACAACCCATATTATGAAAAAAATCTTTAGTGACACTTTCATTTGAAAATATTTCTGAAATCAATACATTTAAACTCCCAGATGGTATGAGATGTGACAATTGGTGGCATTTCCTAGGCCTACCAAATGGAGTTTGCTGGCCAAAAAGCCAAGTGATCCCCCCCCAATCAGGACATTCTTCTAATTTTAAAGATTTTCTGAAAAAAAGAACTTTAATTTATTGAATTCACTATCATTGGTGACTTTTGAGTGACAAGAATAGAACTGAACAAAGTCATGTGGAATGTGGATAATACTGTGTTTCTCCATAAACTAATGTAATTAAATTCAGCATGCTCTTCATCAAGAATTTATCTACTCAACTATGAATCCCAAATGCACAAACAAGAATTGTGAAATTATTTATTTTAACAAAGTTTGATTAATTAAAGAAATAGAAGATGCAGTAGTAGGCACTGAGAGGAAAATTTTGTTTTTCTAGATGTCGTGATTTAACAGGAGAGCTAGAGCTTGAATAAAGCCAACTACAGTATAAGGCAGGAAGCAGTGTAATAAGTGGTATAAATCAAAGACCAGGGAGCCAAAGTGGAGAAAATGATTCTCACTTTAAACATATTTTTAAATTCCATGTCATTAGATTCAAGAGAAACTTTAAGTAGTGGTTGGAATTTTAAAATATAGTTTGAGGAGGGAAGTAAACAGGAAAGAAAGTACATATCAGGCAGAAATAGCAGCACAAAAGGAAAATAGGTAAGAAAATAGTAATAACACCACAACCGACTGTGTGTCAGAAACCGTGCTAAGTGTTTCACAAACCAGGTCTCTAAGCTTCTAGACACCCCACCTTTACAGAATCTGAGATTCAGAGTTTCCTTAACCAACTCAGGGTCACAGAATTATTGAAGACAGCGGCTCTTGGCACAAATAAAATTAAAATATTTTAACATTAAATATCAGCCAAAGAAAATATACTCTGATTGCTGTTTTGCTTACATTATTTCAGTCAAACTTACTATGATTTGCCTAGATCAAGAAATACAATAATATTTGTTCTCAAAATGGAGAGCAAGCCATATGGTACTGACTATATTCCTTCCTATTATAAAGAGTGGATTTCACAAAACGCCCCGTGATAACATAAGCCTTCACTAGGTAAATCCCAAGTGTTAATCTATTTATGTAGCTAAGAGGGCATACGAGTTTCACAGATAACTCTGAAAGAAACTGTTCTTAATGATGGTTTAGTGTCTTAACTGGAATGGTGACGAAAGCCCAGGGGAAGCAGACCTCAGAGGCAGGTAATGAGGAAAGGCTCAGCCACAGGCTGGAGAGTGGGCCCCTCCAGGGTGCGGAGCCATCGGGCAAGCCCACTGTCCCTGGCAGAAGGGAGAAGTCCTGGCAGATAATCAACCAGCATTAGGGAGTTAGACCTGAGCAAAGGTAAAAGCTCATCAGTAGCGCGGGGTTCAGCGACGGGGCTCCCATCTTAAGAGAAGCACATTTCTTTATAAAGCACCAAAGCATGTGCTCAGATACATGGCGGTAACAGTAACCTCAGTCCTGGAACTGGCATAAGATGAGAGTCACAGACGCTAATTTGTTTTGGGGCCCCGAATTGGCTGTTTATATCCCGCATATATTCACTCAGGCCTAATCCCTGAATTCAAGGGATGAGTTTAACCTAAAGAGGGGACTTTTAAGTGGCTGTAACTGATTATCACAGGAAGGGATTGCCGCAGAGAATCTCAAAATATCTGAAACTGGGAAAGCTACCTGTCACGCACAATATCAGGTAAGGATCGCATCATCAACAGCAGCAGAAATAAAATGGCACTCATTGTGGCTTTATTCTGCCCCTTTTCTCTGGGGGGAAAGAAATCTCATGTGTACATGAGTATATGTGTGCGTGTTTATGTATGTATCTGGCAGGGGGGAGGGGTGTCAAAATGGAAAGAAAGCTAGTGCAAAGCCAGGGGACATGAAAATTCCCAGGATCCTTTTGGAACAACATTATCAATGCTTTATTTAGCCTTCATCCCAATTCATTATAATAAAATTTTATAGAAAGACATTTCTTCTTCTCAGAAGTTCATTGTAGCAAGATATGACATTTAAAAATTGTGTACTAGGAGAATAGGGAGCCATAGGACATCAAATGGACAAGAAATTCATCATGTGAGATTTTTGCCCATCGGTACAGAAGCCAGCTGAGCAAATGAGGTATGAAGAAGTAAAAAGGAACAATTATAGAAACAAATTTGAGGGAATCATGGGATATATATGCATCCAACATTGAAGCACCCAAATATATAAAGCAAATGTTAGTTCATCTAAAGTTGAGCAAAATAATTATAGCTGGGGACTTTAACATACTGCTCTTGACATTGAATGGATCATCTAGAGAAAAAATTAGCAAAAAAATATTGGGCTTAAGTGGCACTTTAGACCAAATGGATTTCACAGACAGATACAGAAGATTTCATCCAATAACAGCAGAATACACATTCTTCTCATCAGCACATGGATAATTCTCCAGGATAGACCACGTGTTAGGCTACAAATCAAGTCTCAACAAAAATAAAAAGATTGAAATCATATCAAGTGTTTTTCAGACCACAATGGAATGACTAGAAATAAGTGACAAATAAAATTTTAGAAACTGTACAAATACATGGAAATTAAACAATATGCTCTTGAAAAACCAATTTGTCAAAGAAGAAATAAAGCAGCAAATCAAAAAATTCCTTGAAACAAATGAAAATAGAAGCACAACTTACCAAAATCTACAAGATATTACAAAAGGAGTACTAAGAGGGAAGATTATTACAATAAATGATTACATCAAAAAAATCAGAAGATGTGAAGTAAACAACCAAACATTATATCTCGAGGAACTAGAAAATCAAGTATAATCCAACACCCAAATTAGTAGATGGAAAGAAATAAAGATCAGAGCAGAAGTAAATGAAAAATGACCAAAAAAAAAAACTCTATAAAAGTTTGAAATGAAAAATTGGTTTCTTGAGAAGATAAACAAAACTGACGAACCATTAGCTACACTATCAGAAAACAAAGACCTAAATGTCAAAAATAAAAAATGAAAAAAGAGATATTACAACAGATTCCACAGAAATATAAAAAATCATTAGAGACTATTATGAACAACTATATGTAAACAAATTTGAAAATCTGGAGGAAATGGATAAATTTCTGGACATATACACCCTACCAAAATTGAACCAAGAAGAAATAGAAAACCTGAACAGACCAATGACATGTAATGAGATTGAATCAGTAATCAACAGTCTCTCAACAAAGAAAAGTCCAGGACTACATGGATTCACTGCTTAATTCTACTAAACTTTTGAAGATTTAATACCAATACTTCTCAAACTATTCCAAAAAATCAAAGCAGAAAGTATCTCCCAAACTCATTCTAGGAGGCCAGCATCACCCTGATACTAAAACCAGACAAAGACCCAACAAAAAAAGAAAACTACAGGTGAATATCCTTAATGTGCTTAGATGCAAAAATTCTCAACAAAGTACTAGCAAACAATACAATAGCACATCAAAAAGATTATACACCAGGATTAAGTGGGATTCATCCCAGGGATGCAAGGGTCATTCAACATATGCAATACAATAAATGCAATACACCACACCAACAAAATGAAAAATAAACAACATATGATCATCTCAATATGTGCAGAAAAAGCATTTGATAAAATTCAACATAAATTTATGATAAAGACTCTCAAAAAATTAGGTATACAAGGAAAGTACCTCAACACAATAAAAACCATATATGACAAACCCATAGCTATCATCATCCTGAACAAGGAAATGTAAGCTTTTTCTCTAATAACAGGAGCAAGACAAGGATGCCAACTCTCATCACTGCTATTAAACATGCGACTGGAAGTTTTAGCCAGAGAAAAGAGTAAAGAGCATCCAAGTTGGAAAAGAGAACATCAAATTGTTCCAGTTTGTATATGACGTCATCTTACATGTAGAAAAACCTAGCCTCCACCAAAAAACTCTTAGAGTTGATAAACGAATTCAGTAGAGTTGCAGGATATACAATACACAAGTTAGTAGAGTTTCTGTATACCAACAATGAACTCGCAGAAAAATAAATCAAGAAAGCAAGCCCATTTACAACAGCTACCAAGAAAATAAAATACCTAAGAATAAATCTAACCAAGGAGGTGAAAGATCTCCACAATGAACACTACTGATGCTGGAAATAACTGAGGACACAAAAAAATGGAAAGACATTCTGCACTCATGGATTGGTAGATTTAACGCTGTGAAAATGCCCACACTACCCAAAGCAATCTACAGACTCAATGTAATCCCTATTAAAACACCAATGACATTCTTCACAGAAATAGAAAAATCAATCCTAACATTCATATGGAACAACAAATGACCCTTATTGTCCAGAGCCATCACATGGTCCAATCTGCCAAAAGAGCCCAGAAGAAAGAACTGGAAATATTTGGTGAGCGTAATTGATAGCTCCCATATACACCTAGATATATTGTGAGATGTAGGGCCTTTGACATAAAAATAACAACCTGAAAGCTTCCAGAGAGACACCCCAAAACAGACACACAAACAAAATAGGCTATCTGAAAAAAAATAAATTTCAGATCAGCAGCAGATTTCTCTTTACCACACTGGGCTAGAAGACAATGGAGCCCTGCCTTCAAAGTTCAAAGAGAAATTGCTCTCCAGTTTTATTCTATACCAAATAAAACTACCATTGTCTTCTGAGGGTGGAATAAAATGATTTTTCATATATGGAAGTGCTCAGACAGTGTATCCACCATTCATCTTATAAAATTTCCCATCAGTATACCAACTAAAAGGGAGAGGGCAATGGAGGACAGCACTAGGAAGACAATCAGGCTTAAACTATTTACCATATTCTAGAAAGTGAGTGGATACCTCCGTGAGAGAGGTGTCCTTGCTAGTGTAGGTCCAATAGAATCAATCAGATGATGTACAAGAAATACAGGACCATCACAGGACTACAACGTATGGTTCTACCTCTAAAGGGGTGTCTTTCATAATCTGCACATTGCCGATTTTTAGATTTTGGAAGACAATTTTCTGCAGATGGTGTGAATGCCTTGCACCTAGAATATCTATGTAAAAGACCAATTTTATGCCAGATGAAAGTAAATATCTTAAAGAAGAGGTATTTTGCCCTAAGATAGCATTCAGGGTAGTGGCAGAGCTGGATTAAAATGAAAGGACAATTGTTCAAGGCAGAAAAATACTTTCAGATAAACATAACACAAAAATAAAGGTAATATAAGGATTATATTAGAAACAACATCAGTAAATTCTTCCCAGAATCATATCACATTGAGTTATTGCAGAAGTTGCTCTGCAGTCATAATTTTTATCAATTTTCTTTGCTAATTTAATCTCAAATGAAAATTTCAGTCCTCATTGTACATGGCCTCTCGGTGGATTTTGATGTTCTCTGGATGCTTCCTGTTTTCTACAACACTGTATGCCTTCCTCCCTGGCTTGTTCTCCATCTCTCTTACCACATTGCTTCCCTCCTCTCACTCTACGTTCTTTCCCAAGGAAGACAATTTAATCTACTTCTGTAACGAACTAAAAAATATATGAAATCTTTATTTGGATGAATCCCAAACTTATACGCATCAATGCCTCTTACTAAGAACCCTTCCCTAATCTCCTAATCTACACTGCATCCCCATTATGCTTGCTTACGACACCGTTTATAGAGTCATCATTTGCATTGCATAGTTACTCCTATGATCTGAATGTTTGTGTGACCCCAAAATTCCCCCAAGGTGACGGCATTAGGAGGTGGGCCTTTGGGTCATGAGAGTGGAGCTGTCGTAAGTGGAATTAGTGCCTTTGAAAAAGGGAACCCAGACAGCTAGCTAGTCTCTTCCACCATGTGAGGACAAAGTGACAAGTCTCTATACGCCAGAAATCAGGTCCTCACCTGACAGTAAATCTGCTGGTGCCTTGATCTTAGACTTCTTAGTGTTCAGAACTGTGAGAAATAAATTTCTGTTGTTTATAAACCACCCAGTTTATGGTAGTTTGTTATATATACAGCAGCCAAAACTAAGACAGTTACATTGTAATCATTTACTTAACATCTTTCCCCTCCATTAGACTGAGAGCAATTTTTGTATATTTCGATGGTCATTGTATCTCTTGTCCAGAATATTGTCTAAAGTATGTATGTTTCTGTGAACACATAAATATATGTATTTTTTGTGTGTGACCGGTAAGGGGATCACAACCCTTGTCTTGTTGTCGTCTGCCAGTGAGCGCACCGGCCATCTCTATATAGGATCCGAACCGCTCCTGCCGCTGCGCTCCCAGCGCTGCACTCTCCCGAGTGAGCCACGGGGTCGGCCCAAATATATGTAGTTTTGATACCAATAAAGAATATTTCTGTCCTGTCTCCACTGGTCTTAGTATATGAAACAGATTTGTAAACTATAAGTACTATGCAATGAAAGAAAAAATGCTTCTGAATTTATCATAGCCTGATATTATAACATAAATTGTGGTCAAGAATTTAACTAAACCTGAGAAAAAAGAGCTCTGTGGTTTTTATCATTAGTGTGAAAACTTGAGATTTCTACAGTAAGAATGATCAGTAAAAAGCTTTCCCACTCTTGTAGTTATTGTAATGAGTTTTTATAGAATGTGAAATTAGAAATGCATAATTTGATCCAATCTGTGAAGATAAATCATCTAATATCAATAGATATGATATTCAGAATGAGGGGATGTTAAAAAAAAGAAGGGGAGTATTTTTATCACTATGGCTTATTTTCAACAGTGCTTTCATTCAATAAAGGTAAATCCACACAATTATCTAAATAATTTCATGTATTCTTATAGAGATATTGAAATATAAATAAAAATATAAAAAAGGAAAAGTATTAAGATTGACAATACCAGCATTGACACATTTGCTATTAAAACATTTTGTTTTTTCTTCAGGGCTATCTCAGTGTAGTATTTATCCTGAATATTATACTACGCATGCAGTTTTATATCTTGATTTTTAAACTTAGTGTTAGACTGTGGGACTCCCCAAAGCTATTAAGCATTGCATAATATCCCATCATCTATATACACCAAAATGTAACCATTTTCACATAATCAGTAATATTTTTTCAACTCCCACCCTCCTATATTCCACTTCATTATTCCTGATTGAGATACAATACATATGTATATAATTATGTGACACTATGATTAATATTGTGATTAATAGTTTTATGTTTTGCATGTTTGTATCTCTGATTATCCCTAAAGATTCATTTTAGACATGTGTTAGAACACTTATTCCTTACTCCCGATGCTTCCCAAGAAGTGGAGACAGTCATTAGAGCAACATTTAGGGTTTCTCAGAATGATAAATTTAGGAGCAAAAACTAAGAAGTTGTTTAGATTTCAGCCCTGCCCTTTCTCTCTTCATTTTGACATGTAGTCCTGCAGAGAACACACATCCAGTGGACTTTTGTGTCTTAAGTTTGTCGATAAAGTTTTTATCCTATAAGGAAGGTTTGTGTTTCTTCAGGGTAGTCTGTGATCAGATGGGCAAGTCTTTGATTCTGGTCATCAGTGTTAGAAACACCATGTTGCCACATAATTAAGGCATGTTTTCTCAAAGCTCTTCAGTGACTTAGTTCTCAGGCAAAGAAAAAGACTGCTATTTATACAAATTTTGTATCAAAGTTTCTGAACATTGTAAGAGTTTAATATATATTGTCAAACAAGGTAATGCCAAATTACATTCTCAATAACAGCACCCTAGCTAGAGCTATGCATTATTGTTACTAGTTTTAATAAAAACATATTGATGGGTAAAATTCTGTATAATTAGTTTAGTATTTTTAAATCATCACATAGAACTCTATAGCTTATTACTACAGATACTAGGAAAAAAGCCAAACCTAGTGCATAATCCCTTTTGGTAACACATTTTGTATATAACTGAGACCAGAATATCAATCTAAACATTTATACTTGTTTTTCTAGTAGAATTTAAAAGAAAAACAGGTGGGGCGGGGAACTGTGGTGTGGACCTGAACAATATTTATTGAATAGAGAATAACTTCTGTAAATCTACTACAGCATTGACTATATGGAGGCCAATAAAATAACTGTCAAAAACTCTCAACAAATTAGGTACAGATGGAATGTACCTTAACACAATAAAGTTCATATATCTCAAGGCCCCAGCTAACATCACACCATGAAAAGTTTGAAAGTATTTTCCCTAACTAAGATCAAGAACAAAACAAGGATGCCCACTCTCACCACTTCTATTCAACATGGTGTTACACTGGAAGTTTTAGCTAGAGCACTTAGGCAAGAAGTGAAAATAAAAACAACCCAAATTAGAAAGGAAGACGTCAAATGGTCTCTGTGTGCTGATGATATGATCTTATATATAGAAAATCCTAAATATTTCACCAAAAGTTGTTAGAACTAATGAACAAATTCAGTAAAGTTATAAGATACAAAAATCTGTTGTGTTTCTATGTAACAACAATGAACTATTTCTCCCAAAAGTTAAGAAAACCTTCCCATATATGATAGCATCTAAAAAAAATCATAGGAATAAATTTAACCAAAGAGGTGAAAGATTGATACACTAAAACTGTAAAACATTAATGAAAAAAATTGAAGAAGTCACAAATAAATGGAAAGATATACCATGTTTGTAAATTGGAAAAATTAATATTGTCAAAATGTTTGTAATATTCAAAGAAATATACAAATTCAATGCAATTCCTATAAAAATTCTAATGGTATTTTTCACAGAAATATATCAAACAATCATACAATTTATATGTAGCCATAAAAGACCCTGAATAGCTACAGCAATCTTGAACAAGAAGAACAAAGCTGGAGGCATCACACTTCCTGACTTCAAATTATATTACAAAGATATAGTAATCAAAACAGAATGGTATGGTCATAAAAACAGACATATAGACCAAAGGAACAATATAGAAAACCCAAAAATAAACTCATGCAGAAAATATCAACTAATGTTTGATAAAGGTGTCAAGAATACACAATGGGTAAAGTATAGTCTCTTTAATAAATCATATTGGGAAAACTGGATATTCACATAAAAAAAAGAAAATGAAAATGAAATTAGACACTTATACCATACCCAAAAAAATCAAAACAAAATGTATTAAAGACTTAAATGTAAGACCGAAAACCTTAAAAGTCCTGGGAGGAAACACAGCAGAAAGCCCCGTGGCATTGTTCTTGGCAATAAATTTTTGGATATGACACAAAAACACAAGTAACAAAAGTAAAAATATGCAAGTGGGACTACATTAAACTAATGAGCTTCTGAGCAGCAAATGAAACAATCAACAAAAGGAAAAGGTAAACCAGAGAATGGAAGAAAACATTTGTAAATCATATATGAGATAAACGGTTAATATTCAATACATGTGAAGAACTCATACAACTCAACAGCAAAAAACAAAACAAACCTCTGATTAAAAAACAGATGAAGGACCTGAATAATCTAAATAGATGATTTTCCAGAGAAGACATACACATGACCAAAAAGTATATAAAACGATGTTTAATATCACTAGTCAACAGGAAAATCAAATCTAAACCACAATGAAATCTCACCTCACATTTGTTAGGAAGGCTATTGTCAAAAAGCAAAAAACAAACAAACAAAAACCCCAAAAAACAAATACTGGTGAGGATGTGAAGAAATTGGAAAATTTGTACACTGTTGGTGGGAATGTAAATTGATATAGCCATTACAGAAAGCAATATGGAAGTTTCACAAAAAATTTAAATATAGAGCTACTGTATGATCCAGCAATCCCACTACCAGGTATATATCCAAAGGAAGTAAAATTACTCTCTCAAAGAGATATCTGCACTCCCATGTTTATTGTGGCATTACTCACAATAGCCAAGATAAGGGATCAAACTAAGTGTTCCTGAATGGATGAATAGAAAGATAAAATGTGATGTGCGCGCGCGCGCGCGCGCGCGCGCACACACACACACGTACACACAATGGAATATTACTTAGTCTTGAAAAATAAGGAAATATCATCATTTGCAAAAACATGGATGAAACTGAAGGACATTATGCTAAATGAAATAAACCAGAAACTGAAAGACAAATGCTGCATGATCTCATTTATAAGTGAAATTTAAATATGTCCAACTCACAGAAACAGAGAGCAGATGGGTGGTTACCAGGATCAGTGGGTGGGGAAATGGGGAGATGTTGGTCAGAGGGTGCAAACTTTCACTTATAAGATAGCTAGGGTCTACAGACCACATGTAAAGCATGTGACGATGTTTCATAATAATGTACTATCTACTTAAAATTTGCTAAAATTGTAGCTCTTAAGTTTTCTCACCACACATACACACAAAAGGTAACTGTGTGAGAGGATAGATACGTTAATTAGCTTGATTGTGGTAATCATTTCACAATGTATACATATGTCTGGACATCATGTTATATACCTTAAATATATATAATATTTATTTGTCAATTATACCTTAATAAAACTGGAAGAAATAACTGTCATTATCATTTTGGCTGCTATTGATGATAATTTGCTTGACATGTGCAAAGATTCCATGAATTAGATTTTGAGGAAATATTCTCCATGAAAAGAGAATACAGGTCAAATGGAATTGTCTTCATGAAACTTCTCTTTGCTTTATAAAGTTTATAATAATACTGATAATGATTAGAAAAATAATTGTATACTACGTTATGCTTTTGCAGTGCACTTTGTCAAATACAAAGGTTGTTTCCTCATTCCTGAAATTCAAGCTCCGGATAGAATGAGATACCTAAATGGGGTCAGGATATCTTTTCTGATAAAGATTTCCCTAAAACTATTGAGAATTACTTCCAGACACTGAAGTTTGGCTGCTTGTGCACCCTTCCCTCTATCCGTACCCTTTGCCTTGTACATTTGCAGTTCCTTCCACTAGAGGCAGAGTGCAATTTCTTGCCTCTTAATTTCGAATTTAATCATGTGACTTACTTTAGCCAGTGACATGTAAGCAAGTACAATGCAAGCAGAAGCTCAAGATGTGTTTACAGGTTGGACTTGCCTTTTGCTTTTCTATGATTGCAGTAAGAAGAATATGCCCCAGATAGGCCATAGGTCCTAAAAGCATGAGAGAGATAAGGGCAGACTTGGACTCAACCTGAAGCTTGGAATCAAGCCCAGCTATTCTCAACCTAGGTCAGCTTATCCTCAGATTGGCCACATCAAGGAGCAAAAATAAATACATTTTGTTTTGAGCCTCTGTATTTTGAGGCAATTTGTTACACAACACAATCGGCATTTGTAAATTGTGTTCTGTGCTGGGCTCTTTTATGTCCATTCTATCAGTTAATACTACTAATAATCATTTTCAGTAGGTTTTATTATCTGCCTTTCAGGCAAGGAAACTGAGTCCTAGAGAAGTTAAGCAATTTGTCCAAAGCAGTATTGCTAGAAAACAAAAGAGCAGAAATCTATTTTCAATGCAGGATGTTTAATTCTCCCATTAATAAAAGTATAACAGGATTGCTCTCAGTCACCAAAAATCAGCTTAAATAGAGCTATATTTCTATGTAGGTGCCACAAATATATTTTATTTTGGTGAATTAAAATTGATTTTGATTTATGGGACTAAGCTGGCATTATGTCAAAGTGAGTAAGAGTGTGGGTTCCGAAATCAGACTTTTCTGTTATGTATCCTGGCCTTCAACTTACTATTTATGTCACCACTGGGCAAGTTACATAACTCAATGTTTCAGTTTCTTCATTATGATGTGGACATAAGCTATGTCCTTCATAAGGTGACTGTGAGATTCACATGGGTCAATATATTTAATAAGTACTCAATACATATTAATTATATTATTTTGTAGGAATAAGCAATTATAATATTCCCAAGTTGTATATATGGGTGATTGTAGTGTTATTTGTGAGATTTCTGTATGCAGAAGATCAATTTCAACATCTGTTATGCAACAGGAGCATGAGAAAATCAATCAGTTAAAAGCAATCACCAAATATGCATGATGTGCAAACATTTTGGGAGCTTTGTGCTGGGAAAACAGGATAATTTAATCAGGCCCCCTTGCCTTCGGTCTGACTGGGGGTGGCGCGGGGTGGTGCGGAGTACTTGTGAATGAGTTGTGTGCGGAGTACTTGTGACTGAGTTGTGTGCGAGTGGAGTTAGTGGGCATGCGCAGCTCCGGCCTTGGCTGGCGTTTACTTCCTCAGGCATCCGCCCCACGCAGCCGTACTCTCCAGACCTACGGCTCCAAGGACGTGTTTGCTGGTTACCTAGTCCATAGACCTGCGTGAAGGGGTCTGGGGACCCAGCCTGGAATGTGAAGGGTCTGTGACCCAGTGTGGACAATGGGCTTGAGGGGTCTGTGAGCTCCAGACCCAGCCCTAGCTCGACAGTTGGCCCAGTGGGCAGGATTACTGGCGGGTAAAAGAGCCCGACAGCAGGTTTTGCACTTCTTTTGATTAATTTATTCCTAAGTATTTAATTACACCTATTTTTGTAACTGAACTTAATTGGAACACAGTCGTGCTCATTTGTTTACCTGCTGTTTGTGGCTGCTTTCCTTAAACAGCAGAGTAGTTGCAAACAGTAGGAAAGTTTGACCTTTCCTCATTTAGAAGTCTCCTGAATATACTCCCTACTGACAAATACAGCAGATATTATTTTCTGCAAACACTCTGGGAAATTTAAGTTTTCTCTCTAAAGTTGCAATAGAGTAATCTTTACAGTGCTTTGTGTCTCATCTCTTATCTTTAGGTCATTAGCCTCTGCAATTTTAGTACAATTTATTCTCTTATTTCAACAAAACCTCTAATTGCTATCCTCTAAGTGACACGCTGAGGGTCTCCAGGACCTTTAGATATTATTCTTACATTCCAGATAAGTTGCAGCCTTACAATCCTGAATTTTTTTGAGACTCATAAAATATGAATACTAATAGAATAAAAATTATATGAGGACATTATTGTGAACTAAGTTCTTGCATTAGGCCCCTCTCCCCTGCTACATTCCAAGTCACTGAGGCTGTGGCCTGACCTTCTGAGAACTCAGGAGAAAGAGAGAACAGCCAATTTCCCGCAGTGGCCTGTTTAAGTCTTCGCTAGGCATGATAATGAAGTTCCCTCTGCTTTAATCCTTATGTAAAAGAGACAGCCTGAAGTAACCTGATGTTAACTAGTCAGTTATTTTTCTATTTTTATGTCTCCTGTCCCACCTTACAAGGAAAGTAACTTTGAAATGACCAATCAGATTTTTGTTGTTTCTGCTTTCTTTAGCCCTTTTCTGTCTATAAAAATCAAACTCTTCTGCTTAGTTGTTTGTAACACTTATTCTATTTTATGAAATAATATGTTGCCTGATTCTAGAATTGATGTAATGCCAGCTGAGATTTTTAAATAAATTTGTAATTTTTTTTCTTTGACAATACTCAGTATCCATGCTCTTTTAACACAAGACAACAGAATGTGGTGTGAAGGACGTCAAACAACCAGGGAACGACACTTTTTAAAAATTCCTCTCAATTTCTGTGTGTCTAGGAGAAAGTCCTTAATTGTTTGCTGCCTCTGCAAGCTAGACGATTCTTTCAACACATGGAGATCCAGATGGTAAGAAAAGAGAAGGACTTGACCAAATTAATAAAAATATGCTTTCAGCCTGTTGTTGAGCTTGGTATTCTCGCAAGTACTTGCTCTGTTTGTGACCTGCAATCTAATTGACTCTGTGGATACAGAAGTAAATATGTCTTCTGCTAAATAACAAAAAACAAAAACATAACAGTTATGAATACAAGTAGAAGTATATCATTTCTTATTTTTGCAAGATCATTTACCAACATTGGGTGTGGTTTTCAAGAAAATAGGTTTAATTGATCTCCTTTTAAGAGCAGTTAATCAACAATAGGTGGGAGGGACAAAAACCCCAAAGGGCAAACCAGACACAGATCTTGAAATACAAAATAAATCTGAGGAAGGCACTCGCAAATAAGAATTTTTAAATTTAAAGTCTCAACTTGGAAACACAAGTACAAATAATTTAGAATATATTATTGGTTTATTTTTGAAATTGTTTTGTGACACCACCATCTTGTGGCCAAATTTAGAATAGTTCTCCATTCTAATATAACCGAAGGTAATTTAAACTAAGTATATGAAGCTTCCCCTGAAAAGTCTACCATATCTAATACTTATAAAACACTTTTTATTGACTTTCACTGTAATTTTAAGAACTTGTTTTGCATTATTTAAGATTCAAAGACATTTTTATTTTATAAATTATTGAGAAAGATCTTATTGCACTCTTGGGGACTAATTTAATACTTTAAAACATATCTAATACTTTAGAAAACCAAACATTATATTTGAATGAAGAAAATGCTAAATATATCGTGAGTTATAGATAAGAAATTATGTAAAATCATAAATATCTTTATCTATGAACTTATTTTTAAACATTCTTGAAAAAGTTGAAGAAAGTATGTCATTAACCTTTAACAATATTTTATAATCTAAGGGCTTGATAAAATAAAGACAATGATCTTTAGTTTATAGGACAAGTATAGAAAGTGTTACAATTGTAATAAGAAAAAGGCCATCAAAATTTGTGTTACTTCCATTAAGTGCTAATAGTGAACAGGCACCGAATGTCTCTGAATTTAGACTTCTTATAGTCCACTTATGCTGTGATAAGGGGCCATTTCAGTTTCTCTGTTCTCAGACTAAAGCCATCTCAAAGACTCAGATTTACAGAGGGATTTTTAAGGAGGGGGCTGAGGAAAAGGACCATGGGAAATACAAAAGCAAGAGAGAGGGAGATGTGAGCTGTGGAGGCTCCATGCAAGGAGACAGATGCAAGATCTTGCCAAGACTCCATCTGATTTCTGCTGCTGTCCTTGCTGCTATGGCAGGGTCCTGCAGGAGAGTGGAATAAGCATAGCTCTATTGATATCTTCTTTGGTCTCCCAAGGTCTGGATAATATATGCAAGTATGCAAATTTGCAGCTTCAGACTGGCTGGAACACAACTTTACATTTATGTAAATAATGTCATCTTGCCCCGTAACCAAGTTTCAGAATATCAGCTAACCATGGGGAAAGAGGGAACTCAGAGGAATGCATGCCAGGATAAAAAGAATTGCGTCCTTTTAAAATCTTTTAGAGCTGATGTGGTCTTAGGTCCCACATGGCTTCAGTCCTACTCACTCCAACACTAATTCTCAACCATTCCCAACTTTATAATTCCAGCATTCATTTTTCTCCATAATGCAAAATTTTTAATTATTGATCATGGGCATAGTTGTAAGAAATATAGCCCCATTTTAGTTTTCTTTCCTAAAATGTATTTCCTGTGGCAGTTTAATTTAAATTGTGAGCTTATCGCATTAAGGATCATATTCAGTATCTCTGCCCGTAGGTGCAAAGTATTCTGAAAAGAAATAGAACCTAGCATCTTCAATCTGGAAGGCAATTTAGGTTCGTTTTGCCAAAGAGGAAATTAAGACCCCAAAAGTGAAGTATTTTTTCCCAAATCAAACTTGCTTAGGATGATTAACCAAGGGAAAAGAAAATATTTAGGCCCTGAGGTATTGGTCTTATGCAAATTATGATGTTGTGATATAGGAAGGTTTACAAAATATATATACAAGGACCAATCTTGTGATTATATGTTTAATAGTTAGGTTTTCATAAAATGACATGTTTCCAATTGTGGAGAAGTATAGGAATGTTAAGATTGAGAAAGACCAGGGACTTACTCAGGGCAGAAGCCCTTAGTGTAGATAAGAGATTTGAGGCAGAACAGGGATTGTTCAAAGGGCAAAAGCCCTTAGCACAACGAACATCTTCAAGGCTGTTCTGCTAGATTAGATAAGGACATTATGGTTATTTCTTATCCAGCTTCACTCCCTTTCCTTCCTTTCTCAAGACGCTTTCCAGAGAATGCCCCATAGCCAATTTCTTTTCGTTCCTTTGATAAATGATTGATTAAATTGTTTTTTCTCTTGTATTTATTCCTTGTCTTTACAATAAAAGCTGAAGCAAATGCTGACTCAGTGCTGAATCTGGTAACTCCTTTCTTTCGGGAGTCCTTTAGGCTTCTAATTGCTGTTAATATTTGGGCTCTGAGTAATCTTTCCATCTCCATCACACAAAAAGAAGTGAGATCTAAGGAAAGTAATAACACAAGTATAATTTAGTTAAAAAATAATTTCCAATTTCTTTTTAGACTTTTACTTTTACCCACGGGTTATTTACAAATGCATTACTTAGTTTCCACATGCTTGGGAATTTCACAGATATTTTTCCATTATTGATTCCTGTTTAAATTCTGCTGGAATATTGGAATATACTTTTCATGATTTGTATTTTTAAATTTTGCTAAAGTAGGTTTTATGGTCCAGAATGGGGTCAATCTTGATAAATGTTCCATGTGCACATGAAAAAAATGTGTATGCTGCTGTTTGGGGTTGAAATGGTCTATAAATATCAGCTAGGTCACTGCAGTATTGGTAGATAGTGTTCAAGTCATCTGCAGTCTCACTGTTTTTCTGCCTCATTGTGTTATCAGTTACAGACAAGACTGGTAAAGTCTCCAACTGCAATGGTACATTTGTCTATTTCTCTTTTCAGTTCTATCCATTTTTTTTGTCTCATGTATTTGAAGCTTTTTTGTAAAATGCAAACCTATTTAACTTCTTCTTGGAAAGTTATCTCCTTTGTCACATGTAATGTCCCCCTTTATTTTTTGATTATCTTGTTCTAAAATCTTCTTTTTATAAAATTAGTGTAAAAACTACTCCAGCTTTTTGGTTAGTGTTTTTGTGCTATCTGTTTCTCCATTCTTTTACTTTTAACTCAAATGTACTTTATAAATATATTTAAATTGAGTTTCTTGTAGACAGAGTAGAACTGGCTCTAAATTTTTAAATTCCAGTTTGATAGTCGGTCATTTAACTGGCATATTTAAACCATCCACAATGAAAGTGATTATTGACGTGGCTGACTTAATCTGAGATCTTCTAGGTATTTTCTATTTTTCTAGTTGTTCTTTGTTTTTTCCTCATTGTCTATATTCTTTGAGTTTGAGTCTTTTTTATGATTCTATTTTATCTCCTCTATTGGTGTATTATTTGAACTCTTTTTGACTAATTTAGTGATTTTTTTAGGCCTTGCAATATCCATTTTTAAGTAATCTGAGTCTATACTCAAGTAATATTGAATAGTATGATGAATGTATAATAGCATATTCCCTATTTCTCTTTACCATTTTTTGTGTCATGGTGTCATATATTTCACTATTTCATAAACTATAATCACATTAACTTTCATTTAAAAAGTCAGTTATCTTTTAGCATGAAATAAAAACAAAAAAGATTGTTTTCTTAAATAATAAATTATTTATATTTAATTTATGAATATATTGTTTTTAATATAGACACATGTTTTTGGCCTATATCACCGTCTTTCTTACCAAAGGACTTTCTTAACCTTTCTTATATAGTAGGTCTGCCACCAAGAAATGCCTTCAGTTATTGTTTTCCTGAGAAAAATCTTAATTTGCCATCTCTTTTGTAGGATATTTTCTTCGGGTATAGAATTCTGGGTTGACAGTTGTTTTTTATTTTTTCCTTTTGACACTTTAAGTATGTTACTCCATTTCTCATTTGCATGGATTTTGACAAACAAAAAAATCTGCTAAAATTCTTATCTGTTTTCCATTGTCGTTAATATGTCCCTTTTCTTTGAATGCCATCAAGATTTTCTTTGCCTTTCTTTCTTTTTATTAACCAGCTTGAATATGCTATACTAAGGTTTTTAAAATTATTTTCATAATTCTTGGTATTCTCCGAGCTGCTTAAATCTATGATTCTTTGTCTATCTCCCAGCCATTATTTCATCAAGTATTTTTTCTGTCCCTTTATCTTCTCTTTCTGAAATATCAATTATACATACATTAGACCATTTGATATTGTCCCACAGCTCTTGGGTATTCTGTTCATTTTTTTTTCCCCAAACAACTCTCTCTTTCCATTTTAGGCTTTTATTTGTTTTTACCTATCTTGCAGGCCATTGATTTCCATTAGATTCTTTCTTACAGTTTTCATCTCTCTAATAAAAGTATCTATCTGATCTTAGATGTTCTCTACCTTTTTCTTTTGTACTTTTAACATACTAATTTTTCTGTACCACATATACATTATATATATATCTGAAAGATACATTGTGTAAGACAGTTGATATTAAAGTAAATATCTTTCCTTCTTATAGATCTTTAAGTGTAAGAGTTTGTATTAATCTCTTCCAAAGCTGGGCGCTGACTTTGAAGGCTTTTTTCCCCCCACTATTGTTGCTGTAGTTACTTTCACTGCACAAGGGGTTTCAAGTTATTCTAGTGATGCCTTGTATTTATGGTGAGCTAATTTCCTAGTTTTTATTCCTGAATATCTCTTTTCTACTTGACTTGGGGCTTTCCCTTTGTGTTGTTTTCCCAAGAGAGTCTTCATGTTGCTTGTTACTGTGATGGGTGGATTGGAATGTGGAGGTGTTTTCTGAAGTTTTGATTAAGCTTTAGCCTTGGGCAGACACTTGGCACCTGAGCTTTAAGGATATGGTTTTCACAAGTTTTCCTGCCTTTCCTACAGATACAATGATGAACCTAGTGTGCACTCTCACCCCTTCCCAAAAGTAGAGCTCCCCCAACCTTCTTTCTCCTACCCCAGCTGCTGTAGGTTTCCATCAATGTCCGAAGCCTTCTCAGGGTTCAACACAGGAAAACCTTTCTCAGGATTTTCCTCATGTTTCCCTGTGGATGCCTGGTGATATTCCTGGAGGAAAAGACTACAGAAGAGTGTAAATTTCCTTATATCTGCAGCCACCAGGGGCTTCACACTTTCATGATAGCTCATATGCAATATTTAAAGTGGTTTAGGTGAGCAAATACATGGTACTGCTTCTGCCTACAGGCCCTGTCACTCTCTCTATCTCCAGACAACAATAAAATCTCAATCACATACTTATGAAATCAAATACTCACATAGAAGATTCCAAATTTCTGTTGCTGGAGAGAAATCTCCCAGGGCTGTGGCTACCTTACAGTCTGAGTATACCTCTCGTGGCAACTTCTTTTCTTTGTTCCTAAGCATGCTATTATCATTAAATTAGTAAATTAAAAAAATATGCTCCTTTCATATTTAAATGTTTTCCTTACAAAATGTATAGTCACCAGAATCTCTGGTGTCAGAGTTATTTCTTGTCTTCAGCAGCATGTCTAGCAACAAACAGTGCCCCATAGAAGACTCAGAAATATCTTAAAGGGTGAGTGTTGAGCAACTGCATCAGGTAGTGGAGTCCAAAATGCCAGTGACTGTGCCATCTAACATCTTCTAACTTCTGCCAGAGGCTGCACTCAGCATGAGTCTCTGTAGCCACATCTGCAGTCACAGAGGAGCCGGGTTCTTACAAGGCCTCAGGGGATCTGTCTGTGCTTCAGTTTTTTGAATCTCGATCAGTGCCTGCTGCTACTCTTCTACCTGTTCAAAAATACACTTTTTGTGTGTGCTTGCTGGTATATAGACTGCAAATGTGCATTTACAAGTAGGCTGTGATTCTTTCAGAATCCGAACAGTCAGACCTCTGCCAGCAAAGTGCACGACTATCATGTCAGTCATTTGTTTGGAGTGATAGAAGGAGTAGCCGCAGATACCGCTTGAACAGGTCAAGCAAGAAATACTTATTTGAAGGATATACAAGGAAGTCAGTGCCATTTACACTCTGGGCAGAGCAATTAGAAAAGGAGTTTAGGTCACTCAAGATTTCAGGCTTTTGATCTCAAAATTCTTACGAGGGATTTTAAGGTTTCAGAGGATACCATCTGAGTGGAGGACCACTTCAGAACCCCTCTAATCCCAGTATTTTATTACCCAGCCTTGAGTAGTTCAGCACATAGCTCGATCCGAGCCAGATGAATCTCAGTAATCTTGGAGTTATTCACTATACAGTGTGATTGCTAGGGTAAAAGATATAACGTACACAGACTCATATGTTAAGAAGAACATGCTGTTCAGACAATGCATTCATAATCCCTGTATTATTTTTATAGTTGACGATTAGGCTCTGAGGTCACAAAGTTCTCTGTTTTTATACCTTTCCTACTGCCGTGCCCACCCTCTCACTCCCAATACACACAAACACAAACACACACACACACACTCCATCCAAAGAGAAATGGAGTTTGGGGTTTATTTAATATGACTGGGCAATATCCTCCCTCAGTGAGAAGATCCAAAATAGTTGTTGACAATGTAAAAACTTTACAAAATATGCTAAGTATTTTTGTGAAAAACTCCAAAGTAGTCTAATTTTAGGGAGTAAATTTCAGCCAAGATATCTTGATATCACAGCCTGATGGTTGACTTTTGATTTTTACAAGTGACAGGCTGCTTGCATTTCACATCATGCCAACTCAAACCCATCCTTGAATCTCGCAAAACACATTTAATAGAATACAACACAGCAGGCAATTTAAACAACACAAGCAAACACTCTCGAAACCTGCTGCTAAATGCTTCCACGTGAACTTGCTTTGGGTTTGGGCTTTACGAAGGGTAGTAGGGAGCGCTGACAATTTGGGATTCTTTGCTTCTAAGACAAGCTAGTTTAGGTAAGACATTTTGCAGGGTTCAGCTTAGCCTGCCTAGACAATATCTGGAGTCACCCTACTCTTTTTCCCTCTTCCATGCATTTTTTAAAAAACAATCTATTCTTCTCATTACATCTAGGAAAATATTTGCAAAATGAAAATTACGTCATATCATTCCTAGATAAATCCCTGTCACCTTTAGATGATAGCCAAAAACCGTAAAGGGCTTTGCGAAGGTGAACGATTTCACCCCAGCCTCCCTCTGAAGACTTTTCACTCTCGCCTTCACTTTATTTTGGATTCACATACATTCAACTGTCTGATGCTTCTCTCTCACCTCCAGGCGTGGCATAGGATCGGCGGCTCCTCTCCCTTCCTCTCTCATCCTTGGTTAACTCTTATTCACTCTTCGAGACTGTTTTATTACAGCTCCTCACAGTGGGATCTGCCTCTGCTCTCACAGTGAATGAGGTCTACTGTTAGACACGCTCATCCGCTCAGTCTGCAGCACTTGGCACCGTCTGGATTATGCAATTAATTGTTTGAGGTGAGTTGTCTGATCTCGATGTTTCTCAGTAGACTATGAACTCTAAGAGGGCAGGCATCATGCTGATCGCCTAGCATTGACTACAGTGCACAGAAAATGAAAGCTACAAAACACTTCGGGGCTGATTAACTCACTAGACATGATATTAAAGTCCCAAAGAATGACAAAGTGTTGCTTTCCTTGCTTTATTCTCTGTGCATAAATTTCCCTTAGGGAAGGCTAAAGGGAACTTGCAGGGCAGAACACTGTTATTTGTTCCCCAGCCAAATAGCATCATAATTTAATGTTAATTGTTCACCATTCACCACCATAACTTAAAGTTCAAGCTCTTTTTTTCTTCCCATCCTTTGTCACTTTTTTGCTCAGAATTTAATACTCATTTTACTAATGCCAAGTCCTGTTTTATAAAGAAATAAAGATGAATCAGAGATTTTTTTTCCTTCAAGTTTTCTCATAAAACTGTTTCAAAGATACTTAAAATATGCACATTATGAACAGAATATTTTGTTCTTTTTCAACCTATTGAGTTTTTATTGTATTATGCTTGAATCCACACCTCATTAATCTCTGTTTTAGTGTTTTGTTTTTAAATTTTATAGGTATTTTATAGATTGTATTGGTGATAAAATAAGATGCATTGTGTGCCAATGAGCAATTTAAACATGCTGTTAGAAATTGCAGTTTGATTGCAATCAATAACTGAACTTAGTATAGACCACTGATTAAAACAGAAAAGTTTGAAACAGAGACATATGCACATACACAGATTTTGCAGATACAGTGAAAATTTTTCCTTAGTTCATTTTTACTACCTCAATAGCTAATTTAGATAAATGATAATATATTTACAAAAGTATGACAAAAATGTTGATTTTTAACCCTAGGCATGGGGGAATAAAAGGAATTTTCAAGTTATAACCTTACCTCAGCTATACAGACATATTTTATTTATATCTAGAAAAGCAAAAACATTTCTTCTGACCTTGAAAAACAAATGCTGTAATATTTCAGTATAATCAGTGCATGTTTTAAACTGTAAAATAAATTTGTAGTTAACGTACACTTATTTTATAGCACATTTTGGAACAGTGATAAACATAAATGTTTCTGTAATCAACATTTACCTCTTTTTTAAAAATTTTGACTCTGAATACCATATCTATATTTAAAGAATCCCACAACTTATAAATCTGTGTAGAAGGAGGAGCCCACTGAAGCTAAAAACACCAAATAAAGACTTGCTTTCCCAGAAACTCTTGGGCTTGGGTATTTCATTTAGGCTCAGCCAATCAGGTGCATCTGCCCCACATATTGAACCTAGGTCTGGGCACAGATAGTAGTAAAGATTGAGGGAAAAGATATTCTGTGGGTAAGGGAGCAACTCCAGCATCACCAGGTCCATATGCAGTCAAGGCAGTGGTTAGTGGTGGCACCCTTCAAAGAGCAGTGACAGCAATAGTGATCCAAATCTTGGCAAAACAGAATTCAGTCATCAGCGTTTTGTGCTGTTATCCTTCTCAATGCACAGTATTCTTGGTGATTCTATGAGCTCATGAAATCTATTAATTATTCAGTATTCGTTTAAGCTTTTTCTGCCTAAATCAGTCACACTTAGTTTCTTTTGCTTCTAATCCATATTTCTGTTGGAAACACTGTTTACACTTTGCAAAATGCATATTTATAGAACTGCTTTGATTATTAATAAATGTAGTTCAAAAATTCCTAATATCTTCTTAACTTTTGTATAGCAAAGTGCTGTTTCCATTATTCCAGACTTTGCATTTATAAAAGGATTATGTGCAATTTTTTTCTAATAAATTGATTATATTTAAGCAGAAATTTATAGCTAAATTTGACCAATTAAGTACAAACATAGCCCTTATTTGGCCTGAAAGCTTTTGCTTCATGCCTCTCAAAAGCCATCTTTGAAGAGCCCTGAAGAGGCCTCAATGGAGAGGAAGCACCACTCCCAGCTGGCAGCCCCAACTGAGCTCCCACCTGACAGCCAGTACCAACCTGCCACCATGTCAGAAAAGATGAAGAAGCGATCCTTCATCTTTCATCCACAGTTATTTGAACTAACTCAGCTGAGGCCCTGATATCAGGTAGCAGGTTTTGATCTGATGTAGTAACTGGAAGAGACTTTGGGAATATTGGGTAGGGTGTGAGTGTATTTTGCATATAAATTGTTGCGGCCAAAAGCCAATTTGTGGATTGCCTGTATTTGTTGAAGATGCTGCAACAATATCTCCCATCCCATGTGCTCTTTTACATTATAATCTTGCCAGTGTTCCACCAGAAGGTGACGTCTTTTTCTTTCATAGACTCTGGTTTATGTTTTCTTTGACAAATAGAATAAGGTAGAAGAAAGTTCTGGGTACAGCCCTTTACTGGACTGGCAGTCTCTGCTTGCTTTCTCTTGAAACCCAGCTTCTACGCTGTGAAGAAGTCTTAGAGAACAACACATGAGGAAGAAATGAGGCCTCCGACTGTTGTTCCTCGATTACCACGTGAGTAAAGAAAACAACTAGAATATTCCAGTCTAGCCATTTGATCCATTCCTCCTGAGGTTCCAAACACTTGGGAACAAGAAGAGACCATCCCGACATGCCACATGAATTGCTAGACTACAGAACCATGGGGTTGCTTTATACCACTAACTTATGGAATTTTATGAGTCAGTAAATAACTGGACCATTTTTACTGTATACTAGTACTCTTCTAGTGCTGCACGTACAACAGCAAAAAAAGTAGACTACGTCCTGCTTATATATGAGTTAGGACAGACAGAAAAAATACATAAAGTTTTGTAGTAAGAAGAAAAGATTTAATTTCATATAGTGATAAGTTCTATAAAATAATACATACATACGTATACATATGTACATACACAAACCGAGATAATGTGCTATTGAGGCTAGAGAGGTCACTTTAGGTTGGAAAATTATGAAAATATTTTCTGAGGAGGTGACTAAACTGAGATACATATTGATAAAAGCAGCCAGCCATGAGATATCTTGAAGGTTCTAGACAAAAGTAACAGTAAATACAAAGAACCCGAGGTAGGAAGGACCTTGGCATATTCAAGGAGGAGAATCGAGGACACGTGGCTACACTGGCAAAAGTAGGAGAGTGTATGAGATGGGAACAGAGAGGTGGCCAGGGACCTTGTGCGCCATGAGAGGAACTTGGACGTCACTTCACAAGTAATAGGAAACAACGGAAGGGCTCAAGGAGAAGGGATAATATGTTCTGATTCATTTTTTTAATACATGTTTTGTTTTGGAATAATTTTATATTTATGAGGATGTTGCAAAGGTAGCGCAGAGTCCCTGTGTTCTCCTCACCCAATTTCTCTCATTGTTAATATTTGTAATTACCATGGTAGATTTTTCAAAACTAAGAAACTAACATTGGCACATTACTATTAACTAAACTCCAGCCTTTATTTAGGATTTCACCAAATTTTCTATTCCGTTTATTTGCCATGCTCATTAGTCTACTCTGATCTAGTTTTTACATATTCTTAGTTTCCTCTGGTCTGTTAGTTTCTCGGATACTCCTTGTTTTTCATGACCTTGATAGTTTTGAGGATTGATTTGTTGTTTTTATGATGGCTGCTGCGTGGACAACGGATTACAGGGATACAAGAGTGAAAGTAGGAAGAACAGAACAATGCAATTGAAAGTAGAGGGCGTCTACTCTTGTATTAAGTCTACAAAACCCAGGGTGCATTTTACACTCACAACACATTTCAATTTTAGTGCTCAATAGCAGTATTGGATAGCACAGCTCTAGAATATAGTAATTGATGTATTCTAGCATCGCCACTCTCCCAAACAAACAAAAAATGCCAAAAAGCAAATAGTTGTTAGAATATGAAATTCTAAAAATTAAATCACTTCTGGCTTGGTTAACAGAGTTGGGCATAGTGATTTTTAGAATCAGTGTTCTTTTGGAGACTATATGAATACATAGGCATTAGACAAAAAGGCTTTCCCTAGGGATAAATTAAGTTGACAGGAAGGAGCTAGCATATGCCAGGATTCTAGAGCAAGATGTGAGGTCAGAGTCCGTGCTGTAATTGAAGGGAAGAAGTAAGATCAGCGACTGAGCAGAGAATCAAGCGCCAGTGTCTAGAGTTCCTGCTTGGTTGGAGGGACACACTTTGAGACAGGATTTAGGAACATACAGGGAGATGAATGATCCAGGATTCAGGGCACAGGAAAGAGTGCCTTCGTGTCCAGTACAACTGGGGACACCCTGTGTTCCCTGCTCTAAACAGTCCTTTTTCACAGGATTAGCAAATGTAGGTTGGTTCATCTGAACGAAGTAAGGCAGGACTCTGCGTGTACCTGTCATGATTGAACATATTCAAACCCAGGGGGTAGTCTTATGAATCAATACTCACAGAGCATCACTGTCAGTCATGGTACAGCAGAAAGCAGCGAGGTAGTAAAACGACCCAAATGCAATGAAATAAAAGTGAGCAACTCACCAAGAGAAGAAAATTTAAAGTGTCAGTTCCAACACATTTTTCTCAGGACCTCTTCACACTAGTAAAAGTTATTGAAGACATCCTCCCCACACAAGGTTTTTGTGTTTTCAGATTATCTCAATTACTGTATTAGAATTTAAAGCTGAGACATAATTCATTTAAAATTAACAATATATTCATTGCATTTAATGTCAATAATGTGTTTATATGGACAATAAGTATACTTTAAAAAATATAATAAAAGTGACATTATTTTACATTTTTGCATATCTATTAAAGACAGGCTTAATAGAATACACCTGGAGTCTCATATTTGCTGCTTTCTTTACTCCACTGCAATTAAGGCACCATGTAGCTTCTGAAAATTCTATGAACACTTGAAAAAAGAATGAGTGAAAAAGGCAAATACTGTCTTTGTATTATTTTGATAATACTTTGACCTCATTGACCCTCTGCAAAAAGCCTTGAGGAGTTCCCAGATCACACTTTGAGAACTACAAGGCTAAGGAAATCAGACTGCTTGTAGCTGCTACTGCTGCTGCTGCTGTTGCTGGATAAGACATTGCCAAAAATAAATATAATGTTTCTCACTATTTTGCTAGTGTTTGCTCTGTTTATGATACCAATATTCTACTCTGAATTGCTTTTTCTCCTAACAGAAATTGTTGAAATCCATTTCTACACAGAAGGGTAATGAAGTTCAGAATGGTAAGTAACTTGTTCTGGCACGTGCGACTAAATTATAGCAGAGATTGTCTCCCAAGACTGTTTTTTCCAGAATATCCATGTTAACCCTTAAGCAATAATTATTCAATACAGCAATAATTAGGACTTATGGGAAAATAAAGATTAGTTGTGAATGTAGTACAAATAAAAAAATGAAAAGACTTGAATAAAGCCTTTTGGGAGGAAGTTGAAAATGAACAGAAGCTATAGGTCAAACGCAAGGATAACAGACTTTTGTTTCATCAGCATAACAGTAATTATAGCAACAATTATGACACCTATGAAATAAAAGTAAAACTTATATGGTGAGCATCTCTTGTAATTGATGGTTCAGTAAAGTAGTTAAAGGCAAGACAGGCGTAAGACACTATGGAATAAATTGGTATTGTCTTAGAGGAATTGAGGGAGAGGAGGATTTAGAGGAAGTCAGCCTGAAGTGTGTGGGTTGGGAGACGTGAGGATCATAGAGACATTTTGGGGAACCATGATTGGAGCCATTATAAAAACTTTTAGAGCCAGCTCTTTGGCTAACCATCTACATAATTTATATGAATTCTATTTCAGTAAACCTGTAGATGCACAGAAACGGTTTGTATGAAGAGTGTTTTGGGGGGGAAGTGTGGAATATAAGATTCCAAGTGTGTGGCTTACCCCATTTCATTATTTTTGCTGCCAGATTCACTTTATTTCTGCATAAAATGCTGACACCTTGGGTTACTGGGTTAGCTTTTCCTTTGTAAATAACCTCAGCACTTTCCTCTGATGGGCAATTCGGATTATTACTTATGAAGGCCATCAAGCTGCAGATGCACTTAGTTGCATCAAAAATAAAATGCCCATTGCCTTACAATTCATGATATGTCCAGAAAGCTTAAGTATTTTAGTGTGTATAATATATTTTGTCATTGTAAGTCACTTTCACAACTGACTGTGCAAAAATTTATTAGGTGGTTGCCAATATTTCCTCCAATTTGAATCTACCTGCATGTCATTTGTCAAATAGTTTCTGAGACTAAGTCACATAAAGAATTGCTATTATGTGTATAAGAGTGGCAGTGCATCGAATGTTATCTGCAACTGAATTGAAGCACGTCTATAATGCTGGGGCTTTTGTTATCATCTTACAACCACACATGGCATGAAGATAAAACTATGTCATACTTATCTATCATCATAATGAAATTCATTTAATTTTCTATCTTGAAGATGAAATGATGGGGTAATAAAAAGCAAAGAAAAGTTATGTCAGTATTTACTTGGGCGTGAGATAGAAATTCCACCCTTATGTCAATGATATTTTAGAGATGGTTTCAGCCCTTATACAGAGATGAAGAATGTACTGTTTATAGTCCAAGGGAATAATCAGTTTAATTACAGTGTCTTAGTTTCCTACTGTTGTAACAAATTACTGCAAGCTTAGTGGTTTAAAACAACACAAATTTATTATCTTACAGTTCTGGAAGTCAGAAGTCTGTAATGAGTCTTAAGAGGCTAACATCAACATGTCAACAAAGCTGCATTTCTTCTCGAGGCTCCAGAAGAGAATCATTTTCCTTGACTTGTCTAGTTTCTAGAAGCCACCTGCATCTCTTGCTTGACTCATGGCCTTTTCCTCCACTATTGAATGCATCACTCCAACCTCTGCTTCCTTTCTCACTTCTCCTCTTATCTCCCTCCTACAAAAAATCTTATGATTACATTGAATCTACTCAGATGATCCAGGATAATCTCACTATCTCAAGGTTCTTAACTTAATCAAATTTATCAAATCCCTTTGGTGACATAAGGGAACATAATCACTGATTCTGGGAATTAGGATGTGGACATACTTGGAGGCCACTATTTTGTCTACCACAACAAGAGACACAAATACTGATTCCCTCACAGGTATTTTCCTGTTTCCACCAAAAAATTTTTGAATGCTTGTCTATCAGATACTTTGCTATTTTTTAAAAGCAGAGATTCTCCCCCCAAGTAGCTCATAGTCAAACCTCATATGATGTGTAAGTCCGATAGATGGTTCAGTAACGTTAACAGGCCACGGATTAATAAGCATAGAGTGTCACAGGAGCAAACTGGAAGAGCAACGGAACTAGTCTATGGGGTGCAGGGAAGGTTTTCTGGAAGAGGCAACAGTGAAGAGGGGAAGGGTGAGTGGCAGGTGCCAGTTAGCTACACATGGTGGGTGAAGAAAGAGAAACAAGTGAATTCAATCACCTGCATTCAGGTATCAACTGGCTGTGGACCCCACCTGTACCCGCAATCTATTGTTCTCACCCCATTTCACTCTCCCTCATTTCCTTCATATAATCACTGACTTCTAGTTCACCCTAAATTCAGTAGATCATCATGAAATCACTCTTTTACATCCACTCACAGCCTCTTTGTCTTTATCCTGCATTTTTGCCAAATCCACAACACACCGGCTTAGCCCAGCTCTTTGACATCTCTGTACCTGCATCTACGCAGCTGAGAGAAGCAGGAGAAAAACGCACACATACGCTGACTGGTACCACTTTAAATTCATAACCTTGGATCTTAAATGGGCTCATAAAGTTACGTGGGAACTCTAACATCGTCCCCCAGTCCAGTTTCTCTCTCTCTCCGCCTTTCCTAGGCAGCGGCTGTACCTCTCCAGCTCTCCCCTCAAATTGCCACCAGGGTCGCTCTCCCTTTAGCCAATAATTGTGCCTTCAGTCTCACCGTGAAAATAAAATGCTTGGAAAAGAACTTCTATAACTAACCCCCAACACAGTTATCTATCTGTCCATCTAGCCATCCATCCATCCATCCATCCATCCATTTGTTTGCCCTAGATTTTCAGGAATCATGTCTTCTTTGCTGTCTTTTGCCATTGATAATTGGCACTTCTAGTCCAATCTTCCCACTTGTACCCCAGTACCCATGTGTTTGTCACCTCCTCATGGACGTCACTTCAGTAATTCTGCTAACTTTCTCCTGCTCTGAAAACATTTGTTTTTCTCTACTGAAACATTTGCATTAGCCTACAAGCATGTTGTTAATGCTTTATGTTAAAATAAAAAACCTTCTCCTGATTTAATATTGCCCTCCAGGGATCAGCTCATTTTTCTGCCCTCTTTTATGATAATATTCCACACAGGAATACACACACTCCTCCTCTTCTCCAAATCTCTCTTCAGCTTATTTCAAACTGGATTTTATTCTCCATACTCTAGTGACACTGCTTATGTAAAAATGCTATGAATACTAGCTCACACTAATATAATACTATGTTTCAGGAACATTATAAAAGCACTTTATGCAACTATTTAGTAGCTTACGTAATCTTCACAACAATGTGCAAGGTAGATAGTGAGAAGTAGAGGTCGGATTAAAATCCTGGCAGCTGCTTCTGAAGTCTACCCTCTTAATTTCTGCACTATATTGCCTCTCTAACTCACAAATAACCTCCACATTGCTAAACTTCATTACCAATTCTTGGTCCTCATCTTCTTTAACCTGTCAGCAGCATTTAATGATGTGATTATTTCTTGCTTTTTAAAAAACGGTCTTCCTTTGGCTTCTAGGACTTCACATATCTCTGATTTTCCTCCTACTTCTTTGAAAATATATGCCATAGGTTCAGGATGGGACCCTGGTGACAAGCATGCTGTGTATTTGTCACCCACATCTAGCATAAATTAAAGATCTTTAAAAGCTGGCCAAAAAAGAGAATACTCCCTAAAACATCACCATGAATTTTCAGACAGATCTACTTCTTAATATTTGTCCATATATTTGTGAAAAATACAATTCCTATAACTTTCTCCACTTAATGCTAATCTATTTCTTCTCTGAAGCATACAAACTCTTTATATATTTGAAGACTAGCATCCTTTTTCTCTTTATGTATTTCTCTTTTACAAATCAATTTGTCAGTTGCTCCACTTCTTCACCATTGCTTTAGTTTGTTTAAGATCTTTGTACAATAATGCTTCCAGAACTAACTCCTCTAGATGATCTGTTATTGTGTAAATTAAAACAATTATTTCTTTTTATGAAAACACCATACTTTCACTTAATGCAATGTCAGAGTCTATTACCAGTTTTGTGGTATTTCCACTCTCCTGGTTCAAACTGACTTACCATCTACCACAACATTTACACTTTTTTAAAAAGGAAACATTCTAATCTGTTCCAAATACTAGACATTTGCTAATTTCCTAACCTGACAATAATGACAACCATATTCTTGGGATTGTTCATTATCAGCCGAAAACCAAACTAAGCATTTTATCATTTTAGTTAAAATCACCATAGCCCTAATTTTATTTACAGATAAAGAAACAAAATTACAAGATGTTGACGACCTGACTAAAGATATGATAGCTTTACAGTCAACCCTTTGTATTTATTTTGTTAGTTTGGAGCAATTCTTCTTTTTGAGTTTTTGTTCGATAATTATGTTATGTTCTCTTAGGAGACACGGAGCACATATTCTAAACTTACCTTGGGTATTTAAGATTTATACTAAGTATACTTGAAGAAAACATTAAATGGGATACCTTCTCGGAAAATACTTCAGGTTTGTCATCCTTCTCAGGGAAGAGCATCCTTTCCTCTTTACAGTAGGAGGACATGTTACGGTAACTCGAATGCTTTCTGCCTTTGCTGCTACTGCTCCTGGTGCTACCAGTTTGACTCTTCCTTATTCTCTGCCTAAATTCTGTGATTGATTGCATCTTCTTCTGTGTATTAATTACTATTAATATTATAGTACTTGGTACCTGCCATCTTAATAAGCACACTTCCTTATATTTCAAATGACATAAATTGAAAACCTGAGGTTTGGAGAAATTAAACAGTACTAGATTGACTCAAGATTCAGGAGGTAGGATATGTCTGAAGCTGGATTGAGGTAGGACATTTCTGAACTCAGGTTTGACTCCAAAGTCTAGGTGCCAACTCATTACCTCTCACTCATTCTGCTAGCAGTGATACTCTCTCTTTCCATCTTCAAATTTCAAAGAATTTTACTAAGTGATTAGAAAGTCTCTCCTCCACTGATCCCAAAAAATCTCAGAGATTTTGCCAGATGTCTCGCTTGAATTAAAATACATGTGCATATTATTTCCTTGATTCACCAGTCTAAAAAAATCTATCAAGAAAATCATAAGTTTTGAACAAATATGTCTTAGCAACATGGTATCAATATATTAGCAAAAAATATACCTGAAATTTCATGATATAATCTTGTGGAATAGAACTGGTACTCATGCTTTTTGAATGTAGAATCCACAACTCCATTTTTATGTGAATGAAAATGTTTACCCATTTTCTCTTGTTTTATCTCCCATTTTCCATGATTTCCTAAATGTCACTTATCAAGATGCACCAACTGCACACATGTTCAGTGCTCTCACAAGCAATGTTCCTCTGCTAAGAAATAATGAGCTGCTTTGTAAGGTATTTGCTCATTTACTATCACTCTCTCTTCTTGGACTGAACACCTTACCTGACACATCTGTCCTTTTCAATTTGGAGACTGTTTTAAATATTTCTCTAAAATTAATATTCAGCTTGTCTCTAATCACTGTTACAAATAAAGCAGCCAGTATGTACTTACATGCTGTGTGAAATAAAAGATAAGCCTTTGGGTAGCAGATATGTACATGTTTAATTTTGATAGATGCTCCCAAATTGTACAATAGGTTTATCACTTTATTCTACCTAAAATAGTTCATTGATGCTACATCCTCTTGACCCAACCTCCAAAATATGATTTAAATCATTACTTTTCTTATTGTTATATATTAATTATACCGTATATGCTAATTAATATATCTTTTCATATCTCTTAGTTCTGTAAACACATTTTTTCATACCTTTTGGTCCTGTAAACAACTTAAATTTCTATTTAGTTTTCTTTTTTTGGAGTTTTTGTAATTCTAAATTAATTTTCATCTGTATTCTTCCTAGAACCACTCTTTGAGTCATAAATATTTTCATTTCTTAACTAGTTCTTGCTTATGAGTTCTTTCTATGTTTTGTTGATGTCTTTAGAAACTTTAAGACACACAATATATTTTGAAAATTCATAGGTATGCACCAGGATAAACTTCATTAGTTACAAATATAGCCATCTCTGTACTGATTGTTCTTAGAGGTATTTGGTTGAATTAAGAAAAACTTAGGAAAAATGATTCTAATGTATGCAAACCCAAATATTTCTGAGTAAGATAATAATAATGTACATTTATACTTTATAAAGAACTTTTATCTACTTCTCATTTGATCCTAACTACCATTGGTAGCATAATTATTGTTATCTCTGTTACAAAGATGAGAAAATCAAGACTCAAAGACATAAAGTACAAAAAGTAACAATTTGGGTGATGGCAGGTATGATATTTTAACTCCAAATATAGTACTGCTTTCACTTGACCTTGCTGTTCTCCAAAAATATATCATCTATTATTAATTCCTCTTTTATAAGATGTTAGATGTGTGAAGAAATTTGAGTATTTCTGGAACCTTTCTCCCTGTTGTCTTTTGTGCCCCAGAAAAACGTCTTCCCCCACTAAAAACCCACTAATTAATTCTATTGAATTCAGACTTTTAACATCCAAAGTCTTCTATTCAAAATCCAGATACCCTTGGAGATTTAATAATCAAGCTGTTAAGTAATTAAACCTTAGTAAGAATTAGCTTATCAGATTGCTTTTCATCAGCCACTAAGTGAGAAGCAATGGAGCACAAAGTAGAAGAAATGGGATAGGTTGAGAGCCAAATCACAAGCAATTCTGAAGGGAGATGACAGAGTATGACATTGTTGGTGGCATGGAAATCTGGGTAACCTGATGTAAATGGTAGGTATAACTAACAGAGCTGAAGGTGAGATACCAAGAGAAAATCAATTATTTCATAATTTCGGCATATGGCTGGTCTTGGCTGCAGACATAAGCCTACGATCATCCTATATTAGTTCAAGTTTTACTCCTAGTTTTCTTACTCTTTCAACCCACAGTTGGAACTGTGCTCTTGTTCTGTAGACAATAATGGTAAAACTAACTCAACTTTCTCTGTCTTAGTGTGCTCTTCTCTTGGCCTGCCAAACACTTGTATGGATTTCCATTCAAAAACAAACAAATAAACAAACAAGCAAACAAAACACCACATCTTTGAAGCTTCTCTGATCATTTCCATTCCTTTCCAGCCCTGGTGCATTAGCCCATTCTCTGGTTTGAACTTCATTTTAATGTGCACAGGCTGATGTCATACAATCATGACTCATTTGCACAGATTTTTAAAAATTTTATATCTTTCATCTTCTGTTTGCCCCATACTCCTTGAGGATAGAGACTAAGTCATATTTATCTTAGCTTTTCTAGCATCTGTCACAATGTCTAGACTTTGTGATCAAGACTAATAGATTACTAAATGTTTAATGAATGAATTATCTCACTGAGCAAGTATATAAATATGTATGTAAAAATCCTTCGTATAACAGGTATTTCTTCCTTTCACAATCAAGCTGAACAGTCAACTGCATTTTATCTATTTTCAACTTGATTTATTATTCTTCATGATTATTTTGATTATTTTTAATAGATTTTTAAAAACAATGTATTTGAAACTAGAGAATGGAAAATAAAAGTTTTACCAGAGGACATAGCAACAGAGTGAAAAAATTAATACAAAGAGAAACCAAAACAAAAACTGAACTATAAAACACAAGCGATAGCATCTCAATTGAAGAAACAATAGCTTTTGTTTAAATTATAAAAACTCTTTTTTTTTTTTTTTTTTTTGTGACCAGCACTCAGCCAGTGAGTGCACCGGCCATTCCTATATAGGATCCGAACCCGCGGCGGGAGCGTCGCCGCGCTCCCAGCGCAGCACTCTCCCTAGTGCGCCACGGGCTCGGCCCTAAAAACTCTTTAATTTATAGTACAAGTTTGCCAATAAATGATTCTATTTTGTATCCATGTTGCATAGTCATATACTTATCAATTGAATCAATTCAATGAAACCATCAGTCAAATATAGAAAAAAAAAAATGTCAGAATATGGTTCTGAATACTCAAGGGAAAAATATCTGTCTACTTACTGACTGAATTTTTTAAAATATGCTTTTATTATTTAAGAAAAATATTTGACTGATTTTTCTGGCGTGGCACAAACACAGATCATTTTCTATATGGGATGTCTATAGGTTTGACCTTCTAGATGAAAGTATTCATATATTTTTGTGAGCCTTTGTTTATCAAAAATTATAATAGCATCTATCCCAAACATGCTAATGCATAATATAATTTCATACACTTGACTCACAATTTTTCAATGAATATCTCAAGTTTTATATCTTGGCAGATCTGCATTTAACACATGCCTTGGAAGACCACTTTGCTTTTGCAGTTCTTGAAAATTTTACAAGTTTTGACCAAACAGCATGCAGAATTGTTTTTGAGTTTTTGCCATGAAATGTCTAATAACCCTGTCATTCTTCTGAAAATACTGTGTTAATAAATTCTGACAATGTGCAAAACATAGTGAGAAGAGGAATTTTTGCTTCCCATGCAGCTTTTCTCCAAGTGGTAAAAGAGAGAAAAAGAGAAAGACCCCACAATTAGGTCAAATAGGCCATTTCTTCACAGAAAGATTACTTCTGCAACTTCTATTCCCACATTCTATCTGGGAAAGTTCTGAGGCAATGTAACTGCTACTTCTGTCTTGGAAGCACAGACAATGACCTGAAAATTATCCCATAATATAACTTATATTTTTAGATTTATGATAGCCAGCATTTTAAAGCCTTTCCCTTGGCTGTTTTCCACCTAGTTTTAAACCTTTTAACACTAGAGCAATTTCTTGTCTTTTTTGATCTTTTTAATCTTAAGATGCTGTATATTATATCATGATGACCCTGCTAAGTAGAGAACCATGCATAAGTAAAAAGTGACACACACATAGAAAAGTGTTCTTATTCAAACATCAATTGCATTGTTAGTTAAAACAGAAGCGTAAGGAAAATCGTGAGGATCAGCCATCTAATTGTTCTTTATTGAGGCTTTGATGACATTTTGGCTCACTATGCAATCTTTATTACATCTGGAAATGTCATTGGTATACATATATTGTACATATGTACATGTACATATGTATATGTATATATATGTATATATACACACACACAACACACACACACATACACACATATACCTTTCTCACAAATGCTGTAAATGCAAAAGAAAATCTAATTCCCTGGGAACACATTAAAAATAATCAAATACCAAATTTCTTTATGGCTGGTCTGAAAACTCTTGGTAACTGTTAATATATGCACATGAGTGGAAAACATTGTCTTCGTACTTCTCCACATTACAACATTTGGATGATGTTCTTCTAAGAGCCATGACATCAGAAGCACCCCAGGAGCCCAGAATCACAGCTATTATAAAAGAAAGATTTTGGCTGCAAGGTAGTGAAGAGAAGGCTGATGGATCAAACCTCAAAGCCTTGCTTCCTAAATTAAAGTAAAGCAGCGTGCTCAGTCAGATCTGAGTTAGTGTGTACCATGCACCATGTAGCACATCACAGTATAGATTCTCCTGGAGTGCAAGCAGTGTGATTTTGACCAGCTTCTCCCAAGATTTCCCAGCTCTGGAGAACTCCGAATCAGATTATTCATATATATGAAAAACATTTAGTAGTTTTGTGAAAGGTAAAAATGTGGAATTTGCCAAATCCTCTTTCACTATGAGATCTAATGAGCACCTAAGATACTGCCTGTCTGAGAAGAGAAAAGATTAATATTTAAAGTCATTATTCCAGCTAACTCCATCAATTTCATGTCACCAACACATCAAAAGGTGCATTTTTCAGAAAGCTTTTTTCTGCCTGAATCTTTGGATTGTTGTTTCACAACACAGTTGCCTGCTTCGGCCCTCCCAGCAAATTGCAGCCTCTCAAAATATGCACTGTTTGGACACAATGCATTCCTGTTTTCAGTTAATTAATACATTGCAAGGAGCTCTCTGCATCACAAAGTGTCTAAATTTCACAAACAAGCTTAGGATATTATCCCTGAGCAATGTTTTCAGTGCCTTCTCCCTGTGTTTTCTTCTATTTGTGTAAAATACATTTCTGACTTTAGTGTAACCTATGAGAGAAATTGATATCCAAATAATATCAAGCATAACTCAAGAAGGGTAAACAAAAGTAGTAAAACAAAACACTCGCAACCCAACACTACTTTTAATCCTTCACATTCTTTACCATGTCTCTTAGCACATTTCCTTTAGCACATCTGTGTGAGAGAAGATAATTTTTGTCTTTCATTTTCTCTCCCATTGAGAGAACAATCACACATAAGGTATATCTGCAAGATATAATAAACCTCTTTGTAAGTATCACCAGGGTCAATTCTTTTCAACTTGACATATTTATTACTATTTTAAATGACTGGGAAAAAATAATAACAAAGTCACAAAAAACGGAATAAAAAAATCATTTTTAAAAAAAGGTGTGCAATATAATTTGTATAACATACACATATTTTCATAATTTAAGACAACATGTATTTTGTATACTAAAGCGGCACACTCTTTAAAATCATGTAGGATTATAATTTAAAATTTAATATATGCATTTAAGGCTTTTCAAAAATTGAATATATTCAAAACCTCAACCATGTTGGATTTAAAACAATAGTATTCTGGTCAAGCTAAGGGTTACCTTAGGGTCTTTCTTTCCCCAATTAAGCTGGAGTTTTATATTTAATCTGACATATTTTGCTTTGATAAACAAAAGTTCTTTTACTATGTATAGTAGTTTCAAAAGGCACTATTAAAAATATGGAATAAAGACTTTATATTGTATGTTAAAAGTAGTAGAAATCTTGATTAAAATCCTGAAATACCCATTAAAATTACTTTTAACAGTTTTGTTTATATAATTGAATAAAAATAATTAAAGCTATTGAATACATAGCCCTTAATTTCAAATTGAAAATTTGTTATTTGTAATATTTGAAAAAGAAAATGGTCTAGAATTCCATTTGATCAAAGTAGAAATTATTTATAACTTTCTAGTGGCAAAACATGAGCAGTTTACAATTTGAGCTTAGTAATACAGTTGTCCACCATAATAGGGAGATTTATAGTAGAGTGTGTGTGTGTGTGTGTGTCTGTGTGTGTGCATGTGTGTAAGTGTGCATGTGTGTTAGGAAAAGTCCCACAAATGATGTCTGCTATTCTTTCTTTGTTCCTCTCTCTTGAAAATTAAGGAAGTTTTCCTTCAGAGATTGTCAAATTATGAGAGTGAACAAACACTCAAAAACAGACTTTTCAAAAATATTTACATGGAGTAGTCATTAAATACATATCACATGCTAGTGTGAGAATCCCCCAGGAAGATGGAAGTAAAGTGTACTAGTGATAGTGATACCATCAAATAGAAAACACCTAGGTGTCAAAAACAGAAGACAAGCTAGGGAAGAGCTTCCTAGTTTCTCTGCCCCTTAGTGTCTGGACACCATGAGTTCTATGCTACTACAGAACAAGCAGCCATGCTAGTCCAGAATTGTGAAAGGTACGTAGTAACACCAATCTGTTCCTGAAAGACAGCTGGGGAATCCTATTAAACCATATACAGAGGTCAGCCTCTGGGTGCTTCCTCCTCCAATCACCCATGCTGCACCATGTGCTAGATAATTATAACCCATAGAAGATGATCTTGGAAAGACCTGTAGCCAGAGCAAAGCCTCTGAGAATTTCCCTGAGGAACCAATTACCTGGTGGGCTATAAAAGAGAAGTTGTAAAACACAGATTACAACACCGGTAAGTCTTTTCTTATCCCAACATTTGATATCACAAAGCACATATCTAAGACTTCCGAGGTAGCATGAAGTCATGAAGTGCATTAATAAGACGTCTCAGGGTCACAAAAGATTATGAGCGTAAAACAACACTGAATAACTTAACTGCAGAGAAAGCAGAATTAATGGTGTGGGAAAGACAGAAATTTCAAACAGACAGTATCAAAGAAAATCATAGGCATTAGGTAACTTTAAAGATGATACAGGCAGAGATCTGGGTATTCAAATAAATAATTATTAAAATAAAGAACTCAGTAGAAAGGTAGAATAATTAAATAGATACAGACAAATGGCAAAACGTGTGAGCTAAAATACCTTGTCAAGGGATCGACCCAGAACGGATCAGGAAGAAATTAAGTTGTATGGGGGGAAAAAAAAAGTGTTAAAAGAGAATCTAGAAGTAGAAATGCCAACATACATAACCAGAGTTCCAGAATTAAAAAAAAAAAAATGAAGGATAGGAAATAATTGAAATTATGACAGGATATGTCAAATAATATAAGAAAGATTAAAATATCAGACATAAAGGGCTGTAAAACAGGATATAGAACAAAAAAGAAAAGAAAAGGAAACACAACTGAATCCTTTATGGTAAAATTTGTACATTATTTCCAAAGAGAAAAAAGTCTATAATTTCCTGAGAAAAATCTTAAATTTCCCAGAAAAAAAAAATCCTTACTTAAATGAGATTCCTAAACAACAGTACTAAATGAAAGAAAACATTGAAGCAAAATCACCTGGAATCTAGAATTTCATATTTAGGAAAATGACTGAAGGCAAATGTTAAATACATTCTGAGGGACATAACATACGTTAAAGCTTCTTCACAAATTCTCTCTTTGAAATCATTTACAAAAGGTACTCCTAAAAGAAGCATTAGATATAGTGAAGAATGGTCTATAAGTAATTTAGGGAAGTTACTGTTGTTGAAGTAAGCACTGGTTTTAAATATATAAAAAGAATGTAATCTAATAATGGACAATGTAAACTTTAGAAGAACACTTGGTTATTATGTGTGTAGAAGATCTTGCTTATTTGAGGGAAGACAAATATTAATAAGCTTAAGAAAATATGAAAAATAAAAATGAGCAGGAATTTTTAAATGTGAAATATAACCAGCTGGAGAATAAAACAGTATGTATGACATTCAAACAGAAAATTCTCTCTATCCAATGGAAGGTTACAAATGGTAAGAAAAAATGAAAATATGGCATATTGAATAAAAGCAATAAGATGCCATATAAAGACTGTAATACAGCCTTTCAGAAAATTAATCATTCAAGACAAAAAATGAAGTAATTATCTAGTAGATTTTAATATAATGAATAGATAAGTATATGCTTTATATGGTATATGTACTAAATACAATATACACATTGTACAAAATTATAAATATGTAAATATAAATATGTGTCATATCACTTTATATATAGTGAAGTTTAAAATGTGTTCTTTTTGGCTCTCCCATCATTGATATCATTGTTATCATATATATTTAATTCTAAATACTGTATAAATTTCATAGCCCATTATTATTATTTTTGTATTAGACAGTAAATTATCTTTTAAAGCAATTAAAATTAATGTCTTTTAATTTACTTTTTAGTTTACTCTATAATTGTTTTCATTTTCTCCATTTCTGCCACTCTTTCTTTGTGGAGAGCAAGACTTCTGCCTTAAGAACACGCTGTGGTATATGTTGTAGTTTAGAACTGCTGAAAACATATTAATTTTGTTTGTTTGGAAAAAATCTTTAATTTGGCTTCATTTTAGAATGATATTTTTGCTGGGTATAGAATCCTGGATAGACAGTTTTCTTCTTTCACTACTTTGAAGATTCCATTGTGTTATGGCTTGCAATATTTTGATAAAATGGTTCCTCTTATTCCTTTCATTCCTTCTCTAAATGTAATGCTTTACGTCTCCCTAACCATCTCCAGCTGAATTTCAGCAGTTTGACTACAACTATGTTTTAATCCATCCTACTTAGGGTTCTCTGAGTTTCTTGGATGCCTGGTTTGTTTTCTTTCTCTAATTCTGGAGAATCCCAGCCATGACTTCAAATATTCTTCTACCTTGTGTCTCTCTCGCTTCTTCTGTAAGTCCAATTACATATGCATTAGACTGCTTTATAATGTCTAATAGCACATTGGACACACTGGGTTGTTTTTTTTTCCTATATTTTTTATTCTCTTCATGTTTAGGTTGCTGTCCACCCTCAGCCTGTCAGCTGATGAGAACTTTGATGGGTTTCTTCATCTCTCATATGGTGATCTTCATATCTAGCACTTATATTTAGCTCTTTTAATAGTTTCACACTGCTGCTGAAATATACCTCCTCTTCACTCATGCTCTTTACCTTTTAAAATGTTATCCATAGTTATTTATTTTATTTTATTTTATTTTATTTTTTTGACCAGTAAGAGGATCGCAACCCTCCACACGGTGTGGTCGGCACAGCGCTCAGCCAGTGAGTGCACCGGCCATCCCTATATAGGACCCGAACCTGCGGCCTCGGTGCTACCAGCCCCGCACTCTCCCGAGTGAGCCACGGGGTTGGCCCAAGCTTATCTTGTCTTTTGTCCACCTGGTTGACCTGGCTTTTGATGATCACTGCCCTAGCGTTTTTTTTCTGGAAGGCTGCTGAAAACTTTGTACTTGATTCTTTAGAAAATACATTGTCTAAATATTTTAAATTAATTTTTAAAATTAATTTTAATGTCAATTGATAAGGAACAAATTTAACACAAAGATTATCATCCTTAGTACAAAAAAATAGTTCTTAAAAATGAATCAGAAAAATCTAAGCAGAAACTTGGTGAAGGCTATAAGCAGAGAAGTTACACAACCCACAGAAACACTTGCGTCTAATAAGCACAGGCTAAGACGATGTTGTTGGGGAGGGAGAAGGTGGGAAAAGAGGGGGGCTCAGGCCCCGCCCGGCTCTCAGGTCCCCAGGGGCTTTTGTTTGGGTTCAGGCTCCCTGGTCGGCCTGGCTGCTCAGACGGGGGTGGTGGGCCGGGCTGGGGCTCAGGTCCCCGGGGGGCTTTTGTTGGGTTCAGGCTCCCCAGTCGGCCTGGCTGTTTGGATGGTGGTGGTGGGTGGGCCCAGGACTCAAGTCCCCGGGGGGCTTTTGTTGGGGTCCAGGCTCCCCGGTCGGCCTGGCTGCTTGGACGGTGGTGGTGCGCGGGGCTGGGGCTCAGGTCCCACCCTTTTCTTGAGGGCCCAGTCGGCAAATGGCGCTGGCTTCCCCTTCGTCACCAGGCCTGTATTGTCTACATTTTAATTTGTCCTTGTGTATGTCTGTTTCATAAATTTCGATTATTTTTTCTAGGTATTAACGCTTTACACTACTGGTTCAAATTCGTAAAGCACAAAAGACAGAATCAGACATTCTGGAGATCGCATATGTGTATGTATGTGTATGTGTGACGTAAAGTTCATTGCCACCAATATTTTACTCTCTCTCTCTCTCTCACACACACACAAACACACACATTTAAATCTCACACTCTATTCTAGTGGATGGGAGCTAATACGGCCAGGTGTCATAAGTGATTAGGTCTTTCCACTTTATGCAGCAGCCTTCAATCAGGTTATCGCACTCCATCTTGAGGTTGTGGCATTCACTTTCAGTGTGATGAAAATATGCATTTATATTCAACTAATTTTTGGAGGAGGAGAGGATGGCAACATTTTGCTTAAAAAAAAGAAGCTATTTCCATGATTCGTTCATTCTTAGGTTATGAATCATGGCACTGCATTTAATTGTTTTATTGACACTGACGATAGAATACTGCAGCATTTTCTTTTCCTGCATATCAATTTAGCAGATTACTAGATTACTTTCCACTGATTAAAAATGGCCATTTCTTACACAACTTGCTTCTTATAGTGTCAGTTGATGTTTGAAAGCAACAGGTAATCTATCTCCTTTTCGTAGTTTACATAATATTGAACATTTTACATGATTTCTAAGCACGAATGCTTTGTATTCACCATATCTTCTTGTTTCTAGGCTTCAACATAGTACTAATCAGCTTTAAAATTATAATATGAATTAGCACAGCACAAAGCACACACAAAAAACTACTGCCTGGTGTATCCACTCTTCTTCTTACTTTTTCTTTTTTTTTTTTTTGGTTTTAAAGTGGCTTAATTGGACTCATGACTATGACCCAAAAAAGAACTATGACATAGCTAGGACTATTTAGAATTAAGTACATCAATTCTCAGTAACCTCTACACCTGTGGTAAGAAAATGTCTCTCATTAAAGTTTTGATGCTAGATGTACAATTCAACTTATAAAACATTATTTGAATAATTATGAATTCCATACCATTTGCATGACAAAAGAGAGAAATCTGAAAACTTATAATTATTTTTCATGAAGAAAATCTCTGCACTTTTGAGCATTGTACTCCAAAAGGGGTAAATTTCTCAAGTCAAAATCAAATATGATGGTCATCTTTTCATTTAAAAACATGTTTTGAGGACTTTGATGACAATAGTTACATTTAGATGTGTCAGTTAATGGGACACAAACAAAAAAAAATCAAGTCTACAAGGCAGCATAGATTCAGAGAATAACCTAAGTCTCAAAAAATCTTTATTTTAAATTTCTTAAATCATGATTCCTTATAAAATGACACAGTGAAAACTAATTTGCTTGAGAAGTCAATGGAGTTAAGAAAAATATGAAAACACACACGAAGTACGTATATCCATATATGTGAATGCATCATGAATGAGGGAAAATAGAAAACATGGTACATAGGAATAAACAAGATGATATTTAGCATATGATAATAGGAGAGCATATGACACTCTACTTTCTATGAAAAAACAAGGGCTTACAGAGGAAATCATAAGAGCACTATAAAAGCATGCTGAATCTAGAACACATATGATTAGGAAACTTCCCGGGAATAAAAAATAGCCAAGGAATGTTTGAAACTGATTTAGACTTTTGCCACCATGCCTTGCTAATTTGGGAGACATTACAGCTGGGAGAGTTGAGATGCCTTTAGATCATGAATGGAAGTCCCAAGGATGAGCTACCTAAATTATCATTTACATGATCTTTAAGGTTTGGCATCAACAGAGATTAACAATTCCCAAATCTAGACAAAAGCATTCCATAATGGTCCTCTTAAATAAATGAAGTGGTTCAGGGTAAGCTGGGTAAATTTCCTTGGACTGGAAAAATGTCTACAACCACCAAAATGATATAAAATTCCTTACTTGATTTGATGAAAGCATTGATCTCCTTGATGTATTTAGGAGTATCATATTAAAATAAAATGATTGTTACCATTATTGCTATTTGTACATATCACTGTGCACATTGCTATGAGTATATAGTATATACTAATCACCTACATTTATTATTTTAATTGGATAATGAATTAGTGTTGGTAAGAAAGGGGAGAGGGACTCGATAAGGTATTCTCAGCAGAGAAGACAGAGTGTGCTAAGACAAAAAGTGAGTAACAGCCTGGTATATTCAGAAAATTCTGAGAAATTCAAAATTGCTGGATCATAAAATAATAGTAGAAATAATAGGAGAAGAAGTGGAGGAGAGGGTGGCAAGGTAAGGCAAAGGGCAAGGCTTCTGAACAGGGTTATACCAGCACTATAGACTATGCCACAGAAGTTAATCACTATCCTGGACTCAAAATAATCAGCAGAATAACACTCAGCAAAAAAAGAAACATGATCATATTTACCTTTACTAAAGTTAACTCTAGCAGTGTATGAGGAGAAATAGAATAATGGAAATGGAAATAGAAAAACCTAGTAAAATATTATTAAAGTAGTCAATCTGACCAGTTCTTGAGTTTAAGCTAGTGTTGATGGAGACAGATGCAAGAGAAAAGGAAAAATATGTTTTGAAAATTCTAATCTATAGGGTTTGGCACATATTTAAATGTGGCAGAAAATGGAAAAGATGAGGTCAAGGATGGCTTCTACATGTTGAGTAATTTGTGAAGCCCCAAACCTTGTAAACATGGTAAACATTATTTGAGCTAAATCTAAAACTTGTGGAGTGACTGCTGAGTTTTGTGTAACATTCATTCCATTTTATTGCTAAAAAACAAAAAAAGGCCTACTTTTCTCCATTTGATGTGCAGCAGATTCAGGTAAATTGTAGGATAATCTTGAAACTCAAAGGACTTTATGGGGATTCAGGGAGTAGTATCCTCTATCCTACCCCTTTCTAATCCGACCCTAGAAAAAGTAGTTGTTTTTAGCATTAATAGGCTTTGTAAACTATACCATAGTTCAGAAGTATTGAGGAGATTACACTTCAGAAGATAATAAACACTGCAACTTGCACCACAGCCAGTTTGCTCCAGAGGCCGTAGCTTTAGTTTTGTAATCTGCGATAGAGAGTGAAAAATTGGAGAGATAGGTAAAGAGATTCTCACCTGGGACTGGAAATCTGCTTTAGTAATACCGGATGAAGGATGAGCTAGAATTACAGAAATGAATCCCTTTGGATAGCTAGCATCCCCTAAGAATCCTTTATCCTTTATCTCTTCCAAGGAGAATGGAAGTAGACAGAGTGCTCCAAGACAAGAGTCTTGGATGATGAAAGAAGTGTGTGTGTGTGTGTGTGTGTGTGTGTGTGTGTGTGTGTGTGTGTGTGTGCAAGTGAGAGAGAGAGAGAGGGAGGGAGGGAGAGAGAGAAAAGCATTTTGAAAGAACTTGAACACCAGTCTGGATGATATGTATGCTGTAAAAACGATGAATATGAAGACACCATAGGAACTTAAGCAACAGAATTACATGAATAAAGCAATATTTTGGGAAAGACAATTTATCAATATTATAGAAAAAAGCCATAAAATGTGGTGAAGAAAATTAAATGAGAAAAATACACTTTCAACTGTGAAGTAGACTCTGACAGCAGTACTTTTAAATCCAAGAGTGGCAATTACAAATTTATTTAGTGCCTGGGAGATAACATAACTGTATAGAGTAGGACAACAGAAGTTGAATAGGTAATAGAGGAAATTAACATCAATTGGGAGAGTATTAGTCCTGCCCAAAGATAATCTAAATTAAGAAAGATCTGTCTCCAGGGCTCATAATACATCAGTTCTGCCACCAGCTTTATTAAATATAGTTATTTTTATACATATTTATGAAATGGAGAGAGGGAGAGAAGAATCTACTTGTGCAAAGACCTATGGAGTGTAAAAAGTATGAATGGGATTACATATACACACACACACACACACACACACATATATATGTATAAAATGTGTGTATATATAACATACGTATCTGTGTATATATAACATATATATAAAACATATGTGTGTGTATATGTGTGTATATATAGATAAACACACACACACACACACACACACACTCACAACTATTTTGAATTCTTAATTTTCCACAACTAAACTAAAGATTTGAAAGGTGAAAAGAGTTTGCTAAAGTTACAAAGCAAGTAAAGAATAGACTTAGGAGTAAAATGTATAGTTTCTTCTTGAAGTTTACTACCCTCTTACATGATATCATTCATAATAATAATGTGATTCATGCCATACATATGTCATTGACCATAGCAATTTATACGATCAATCTGAATATCAAAGGACCGGGAAGGAGACTGCACTCATGGTAAGTCTGTAGTGAAGGTGTGGATGCAGGGAGGAGTGAACAATTGAGGCCAATTATGCAATTGACCACTTCATTTATTCAAAATTATTATTTAGAATACTAACAATATTTTATATAAAATGATGTAGAGTAAAATGGATGGGAAAATTAGTTATGCTTCTTGTAGACTTGGTGATGTAATGTACACAGTATATTTAAACATTTAGAGATAAATCCTTTCATATTTTAATTCATGAAAATTATTATATAAAATAGAACATTTTCTCACCCCACTCCATCATTCTTCCTTCACTTCTTTTTCTCTGTCATCCCAGAAAATTTCTGAGCACTTATTTCATGGTTAGTTAGGAAGGGTTCAAGCTATAGGGTCTGACTACCCAAGTAAAAATCATGCCATCTATTCATTGTTTGATAAGGGTGCATCATTTATTTTCTCTAAGCCATATTTCCCTCAGATATATAACAGAGATAAATGACACCTCACAAAGTTGTTGCATGGAACAAATAAGATAAAGCAGAAAAATTACTTAAGAAAGTACCTGGCACGTAGTAAACGTACAATAAATGTTAATGATTATTGGTTGTAGAAGAGAAAATTCCCCAAATACTGAAAAATAAATATAAAAAGTGTAGGCCTAGATTGGTTTTCCAAAAATAGCATATACTTTGGTTAAAAAAAATCAAATAATTGTGTATTTTTCTTAGGAGAGTTTTGCCCAGTCGTAAATAATTTAATTGAATATGACTTTCTCCTTCTATGATGTAAAAATATACCTATATCAAAAAAGTTTTTATTTCTCTGCATAGCCAACTATACAGAAAACTATTTTCTGTTTGTCATGAAAACTAATGCTGCTGGAACTATTCACACAGGAAGGATTATTTACCGTTACACTCCTCCCAATTTAAAGATCATTTTACTATCATTTGAAATAATCCTCAATTTAATTGACATTAAATATGACTTTACATAGTGATTGAAATACTCTGAATATTTATAATATACTTGTACACATTTGTGGTTAAAAAATATAACAGTGCCTTTTAATCAAACCAAACGATCTTAAAGATTGTGTTCTACAACTGTTTAAAGGCTATGCAAAGTCACAAAGATTCCATTGTGTATGTATAGTATTTTATTAGGTGATAGCCTAAAAGCATGAGGGATATTGGCTAGAAAGCTAAATTCACAAATGTTCTTACTTTGCATTAAAAAAAAATCTGTAACTAACTTTATTTTTCAGGTTTTTACTTAGAGAAGATAAAAACCAATATTACAAAGAAAAGATTTGCTAATATCACAGAAGATAACCTTGAGTAGAAAATAGAAAGATCTATTGTATTGACCTCTTTGAATATTTGCTCTAATATCAATAGAGTACTAAAAACAGGTTAAAATTATTGAGTTGGAGAAGTATGATAAATACAGAAATGATGCATTTTGAGAAACTAAATCACATAATTTAATGTAAAAACTAACATTTCTCAAAACCAAATGAGAATGACTACTGTGTAACAAGCAGCTAAAGAAAGGACAAAATTCTTCATATAATGAAATTCTATTTTATTCAGTGGCTATTAAGCTTAGAGAATTTTTATTTTCCCAGAACTGAGACGACAAAATGAAGGACTAAGTTTGTAATACAAAAAAGTCTATGTATAAGCAATAAGACTATGTGTTGCCTATCACAGAATCACTCTCAAAATATATGTATTACAGTGAGATGCTAACGGTGACCATTTGGTACTTGGTCTCAAGCTAAAAACTGAAGTGGGCGGGCTGAGCTGTTAGATACTGGCAGCAGCCTAGCACAGCATCCTACCTTCCTTACCAATCTCTCCCCAGCCACAAATACTTTTCCTGTTTCTCATCTGCCATCTCTCCTCCTTCTCTTCCTTCTCTCTCTTATTCTTTTTACCAACATTAGAATAAATAAGATCCACAAGTATAGAAAGACAAGTTGCCCAGTTGTTATCAAAATGCTTTGCTATGGAGAACTGTGCTATGTGATAGCAATTCAGAGACAACCAAAATTCAGTTTTTAATATATCGAACAGGGAAGAACACCACTTTCAAAACAAGGAGATACGTATCTATTCAAAGCAGAGAGAAGAAATTATGGGGGTCAGGAAGGAAATTCTTGAGAGATAGCATGTTATTTTGTGCTTAAAAAATGAATAAGTGCTTGCCAAGTGGAGGAATTGCAAGAAGGGCATCCCAGGAAGGACTAACATTGTATGTAAATGTACACTGGCTGTAAAGCACATGAGACGTGTGAGGTGTATAATACTCTGGCCAAAGAGGAGAACAAGGCAGACGTGGGCCCAGGAGCCTCCCTCAGTCCTGTTCACCTTTTGGATCAAGCCTATCTTCGGATTTGCCCAGGGTGTTAATCCACTTCTGTTGCTTATAACAGAACACCCAAAACTGGTCGATAGATAAAGAAAATAAATTTCTTACAGTTTCAGAGGCTGGGAATTCCAAAGTCCAGGGAACACATCTAGTGAAGACCTTCTTCCAGGTAGGAACTATCTACAGGGTCCTGTGGTGACCAGGGTATCACATAGTGGGCATGGGCTGAGCAAGACCGAGTTAATCTTCTCACTCACTCTCCTTATATAGCAACCAGAACCATGTCCATTGCTCCACGAATGAATCTATCCATTCACAAGGACACAGTCCTCACCATCTAATCAACTCTTAAAGGCTCTAGCTGTCAAACACCGTAACTGGATTTCCCACCCCTTAACATTGTTATAATGCAGATCAAGTTTTCAGTACATGAACTTTTGGGAGACACAGCACCCAGTATTATGGATCACTAGATTACAATTAGGTTAAACTTTCATTGTAATAATGCCTTATTCTGTCTGCCTTTAGAATTTGATCTGGAAATCCCACAAAATTTGAAGAACACTTGGTCTTGAGACCTCAGCCAAATGGTCCTACTGAGAATCCCTGTTCTTCCTTCACCACCACAGGCCCTAGTTTTAGTATATAGGTTATATACTAATATATAAACACATACATTTAGTATATAGAATGGTAATTTGTCTGAAATGAGTGACTCCGCCTGTGTGTATGTTGAGTTTATGGCAACGTGAAGATGAAATTACTTACCACTTTACTTTTATTGGGGGAAAATAAAAAGGGAGGATCTAGAAGGAGTGAAGAAAAGCTCTAATGTCTTTACCAAATATCTATATCACACATACTATTTAAATGATCTTCTGATTGTCACATTTATTTTATTTTTGTTAGAGTCTTATTTATCTTCAATATACTCTAGCACTGGTCTGTTTTGATATATTGACTCCATTCAAACTTTGCCACCTTGATAAACATCATTAGTCTATAAAATATTTAAAATAAATTATTAGGGAACAATTAGGACTCTCTGTTTGCCAAATTAATTTGACATTTATAACCTTGGCAATATGTGTTTTCCTTTCAGAACAGATGCAATGAATGAGAAAAAATGGGCTCACAAAATTCTAATCTACATCCTAGAATTGTTTACAAATCAAAGAAATAAAATTTGAATGTGAAGAAGAAATTTTTTGTAAATGTTCATGAAACCCAGAGTTCTCAAGGTTTCTGGGTTCTTCAACTGTGTGTTCATCATGTGCCAGGAAAGCACATTGGCAATGACAGAAGGTGGAGCCCTCGAGGGGTAACAGAGTGGGATTACCAGGGGAAGAATGAGTAGATGCTGGGAGCAAGAAGACAGAGGTTTAGGTGTAGGAAAGGAGGGAAAGAAGACAGGTAACAGTGGGAGGCTATGTTTAACATAGGGCTTGAACAATGGTTACGTGGTAAATTTCAAGGAATGAGGAAGGATGTCTAGAAGTCAGGGCAGGGATGAACCATGTTCTGATGGGAGTAAGTTGTATTTGACCCCATATTTTGTAAGTGCATGCATTTAAATGCTGGCTTGACAGAAATAAGTGTTCTAATGGAATCTTCTCTTCCCACATCCTCTACTCCCATCTTACCTTTATATCTTTGACCATAAAACGTTGCTGGCCTTTTATTTTTACTTAATAAATCCTACCTTTTAAAATAATTTGGTCTCTGCCAAGAACAGAAATGACTGGCACAGCCATAATAACTGCTATTCATCTCTAGAAAATGGTGTAACATAGACAAATCAAGCACTATATTTTACTAACTTTTAACCAAATAATACTGTTTTCTAATTTTGCCCATTAGCATTACATTGGAACATAATAACCTGCATATTGCCAGATGAATTTCTTGAACTTTTTTCTACTAAGCAATCAATTTTTGACCAATGTGTTAAATTAAGAATATTGCCACATATTATTTCCTACACTTTACCCCAAGGCAAATGTTAATATAGTGAAATAATGCCTGGAGTAAGAACACAGAAAGCAAGAAAATAAAAAGAAATAATAAGAATCGAATTTCCCATATAATTAAAAAAAAAAAAGAAAGAAAGAAAAAGAAAGAAAGAAAGAAAGAAAAAAGAAGCAGCTTGGCCTTCACACCAAAAATTGTTCCAAAGTTTGGAGGAGAATATCTATAACATCATTGGAACGTCATTTTATAACTGTGTCCACCAGCAACATTTAGTATATAAATAACCCATTTTATTCAAATCCATTGACAACTTGGATACGTGAGCTTTCTGCATTTTTGAAATGATGAAATATTGGTAATAAAATATTTAAGTTTTATTTTAAACACTAAACAAAAACTATCTTTGTCTATACAATGCTATTTCTCTCTGCCGCATTATTCACTGCCAGAGAGAGAATGGTTTATTATGGCAACACATGGGACTGCATAGCACAGGATGGTTTTAATGCTCTATACGGTTAGTCTTTGCAGAACTATACTTTCCAATTTACAACAGGAAATCCAATTCTATACAAATCTAATTATTTCATATGGTGGACTCAGCATGACTTTCTCCTCCACTCCTTCCCCCTTTATTTGGCTGGGTGATGCATGTATCTCCTCTAGAGATTTATATTTTTTCAGCCTAACTACATTTTTAGAGCACACACACAAAAAACGATTTGGCACATGTCTTTTCCCATCTCCTTTCAGTAATTACCATTAATGAAACTACGTGTGTTTTTTCACGTGTGTGGTCCTCTGGAAAATAAGAGTTAATTTTATTCCATAAAATGTCTTTTCAGTATTTTGGTTGGTTCAATATTATTATCTTTTTCAAGGGTAACAAACAGATTCATTCCAAAAATATGTTAATAATTATGGTATTAACCAAGAAAGAAATTGCTGTACTTCAAAATTAAAATTCATGTCTGCTGCTCCATTCTGTAATAACTAGGTCATCATTTTGGGTGCTCCTGCTTAACATGCATTTACTATCCATATCCATTCCCTGACCTAGAGGCCTGATATTTTCAATGAGATTATATCAAAGCATATGAAGGCTGGAGCGTAGAAGCGATTTTCATTTAGCTGAATGCATAGAAGCGATTTTCTCTCACCGTGTCTGTGTGGCACTTACGCGCACTCTGATGATGAATAATGACGGGTCCTAAAGAAAGCAGAATTTCATTGTGTGCTTTTCCTGCATGTCACTTATATCTATAATATTCATTGGCATTATATCCACTATGCTGTTAACCCGGAGAAGTCTGAAAGGCCTAAATATCATTTTCATCAAAAGATGTGTGCGTTTTATCCTCTGTCTCCCACATCAGCTTCTTACCGCCATTGCCTCCAAAGACAACGGGAGGGTTCTTAAAACAAACAGGAAAATCAAAGTTCGTTGTCTTGAAGAGTTGACTTTGACAGAGAGATGACCTTTATCCCTGCATACTCTGCTTTTATTTTATTTCATTTTATTTTTATTATTATTATTTATTTTTATCAAGCCTCTCCAAAGGGACTCCTCATACGCAGGGTTCTATGGAGAAAGAGGCGCGTTGTCCTTATCACCTCCCTCCAGAGGGTGGCAGAGTAATAGGGCTTTGTAAGGCGAAACGAATCCCACCCAGTCTGATGGCTGCTGATTAAAAATGGACTCCGCCACATCAAAGAGGAGTTGAAGGTGAAAACGATGATCACGTCCCTCTCCCAGGGACCCTGCACCGTTTCTTTTATTCAACCTTGAAAGGTCCTTTCTGAATAAGATAATATCCCTCGAGTGCATTCTGCCTTGGCAGCATGGAAAAGTGTAGATCAGTATGTCTATTCTTTATGGGAAAAAAAATGGGATTTCGTGAATGACATAGCACTTTAACGTGATGGCCAGTATGTGGTAAGTGCTGAGAAATTAATTATCAAATGCTTCATAGATGGCAGAGTGAATTTTGATATATAAAATTATGTACTTTTAAATTCAGCCTATATGACTATAATCAAAAGTGTGTTATAGTGTTTCTGATTTTTTTTCTTGTAACATTCGCACAAAATTTTATAGTCTTGTTAATAACTGAGGGGAAAATTCTCTTTTTAACATGGAAGAAATTGTGATATTGTGATATGTAATTATAGCTGAAAACAGTAAGTAAACTTCTAATGGCACTGAAAATTTAAGAATAACAATATACATGTACACGCGATGGACAAAGAGATACAGAAAATAAAAATGGTGGTGGTTTTTCTGCTATGGCTATTTTTAACTTTTAATTTTTTTAAAAAAAGAATATTATTTGATTGCTTTCATGACAAATTTGATATGCTTATAATTGGAAGTAAATGATCTGAGTTAACTTTTACCTAGCATATTTATTTGTTTGCTTTTTAATGCCCAGTTTCCAAATCTATATAGTTTTCCTTTTAATGTAGATCTCTAAAGATAACCTCTCCAAATTATGATGTGCATTACGAGAAAATGGCATTAAGAAAAAACAAAGTTTTAATAACATTTTATCACTGACTTTCATTATACAATAATATATTTAATATTAAAAAGTGACAATGCATTAAGGATATTTAAAATTCAATCTGTTCTAATTCTAAACTTTATTGTATTAATTATACTCTATTTCCAAGGAAGTTTTAGAATTATTATTGTAAATATATGGCTTTTTACTTATGTTCCTGCTTTCCTACAAAATTGTCCAATATTCTCAATCAAATTAAAATCATTTTTCATCTTGTACTTATAGCTACCATCTGGTTTCACCTAAGGAATGTATTCTGTATTCAAAAAAACCAAGAAATTAAAAGTAAACAGAGAGCAATACTGTTTTTTCTTGTTTATTTTTTTCAGATAATCCTGATCTCTAAGATTCTTGAAAACAGAAACCATTTTGGGGGTTTGTTTTTGTTAGCTTAATGTGTTGCTTAAAGCCTAGCGCATAAATGATTTTCAAAAAAATTGTTAAATAAGTACTTCTAAAAAGTGCAAACTTTAAAAAATCGATTTACAAAGAATTAAGAGAAAACATAGGTCAAAATGGTCAGAGCAGTTTGTATGTGGTGTCCATGGTTCTCCAGGGCTATCATGAACCTAGGTGAATTAAATTCATCAAAGATCTTTGTCAGTGTCTGCTGGAAATTGATACAATGATTTGTATTGATTATGAAGGTTCACAGTATAACATATCAACAACTTTCTTCTAATTGGAATGTCTGTTTGGGAATGGCAGATGAATCATCCTCCAATGCACCCAACTCATAAGGCTCACCAGATCTTATATTGCTGGTGCATCATTGTCATGGATCTGAGTAAACATTCTTAACTTCTTGCTTTCATCCAGAGTTTATCCACCTTGGCACTGTTGACATTTGAATCAGATTACTCTTAGTTGTGGGGGCTGTCCTTCACACTATAGGATATTTAGCAGCATCCTGAGCCTCTACTTATTTGATGCCAGTAGCCCTCTTCTCCCTCCCAGGCCTGTTCTGTGAACCATGAATGTCTCTAGACACTACCAAACATCCCTTAGGTACCACAATATCCCCTGTCTCTGACCCCTGGCCACCGAGAACCACTCCTCTAATCCTACAGGACAGGTTAAGGTGTTGCTCTTGAAAAAAAGCCAAAAGGAAATCCTAAAATCATTGTGTGGCTTGAATTTGATAGGTTTCTGGAGTTTTTGATTAGGTTTTATGTATTACAACTCATACAAAATCTCCCAGTAGGACCTATTCACATTACTTATTATTCTGCCTATTAGTTTTTTGTAAAGAAAGTAACTCCCTCCTAAATTATATGTAATTGTTTTGTATAACACCTGTCTTATCAACTAAATTGCAAGCACCATAACACAGTAAACAGTTTAAGTCTTATTCACCCCTTGACTCCAATCTCTACTTTCCATCATATTAGATCTCACTTTTCCTCTGGGTCTGGATGTAACTACAAAGTTTTCACAAATGTTAAATGATTAATGCAATCTCACTCCATTCATTGAAATTAATTATAATTTTTTTAATGTTTCAGCTTCAAACTCAATACAAAATTGTTCTACATTCAACAACTGTTGCTTGGATTAGAGATGTCATGGTCTTGCCCTAAGACATACCCCCCTACCGATTTTTTTCTAAGTGTATTATCCCTAGAGATTATGAAAGAAGGATGAAACAGACTGCCCACTTGCCACTGGGGGATGCATTGTTGGTCTTGTTCTGGTTCAGTCTATTTTATTTTTCCTGGTGCTGTGAGCCTCTGCTAATTTGGTAGTTCCAGGTAAATCATGCATGTGGTTTTTTGCTAGGCCGTATTCAGCACACTTCAGCCCTGTCTGCACATAAAAAACCCTTTCCAATGAGGCACCATACTTTGCCCTGATCCTGCCAGAAGTAGATGGCCCCACCCTTGTAGGGTTCCTTAGTCCTCTCTTGACTCAAAAGCCATCTGCAGCGCACAATGTATCCAGCCTCTTTTCTACCCTACATGTTCATTTTTGTGGAACCACTAGAACCTCTGGTGTCCTCTTCTGCCACCTTGTAATTCTGCAAAGTTGTGGAATAAAATGGTGGTTACCCAGATCGTGTTTCAGGTATGCTACTACATAGTCTCTTCAGGTTCTGCCAGGATCAGCTACTCTGCAGATTCCTTATCTTCAGCTACCCAAATACTAGAGGCAAGCTCAATTCTCTATTCAAATATGCCCTCAAATTTTAGAGGAAAAATGTTAAATATGCATCCTTTTATCTCCATATTTGAGGAGTAGGAGTGAAAATAAACACGTTGATTTTTTAGGCTCCCAGCACAATCTCCAGAGAACTTTCTTTTCACATACTCAGTTGTGCTGGAGGTAGGAAAGAGGACTGGATAAACTCAGATGTGAGTGTTTTCCTCTTACAAACACCCCTAATCTTTAGGACTAACTCTTGGAATTCTACTCACTTGGATTTGGGGAGAAAATATTTATCAACCGAATAAATTACAAAAGACTGACAACTCTCATAACTGTCTTGTGTCAGTCTTATTCTAACACCCTCTATTGTATTCATAGTTCTATGCAAGCTCTTTAAAAATGTAAGCTCTCCCTAATGATGTTTGTTTTGTTTTTGATGCCTATTTTCCCCAGCTTAGGACCTTGACCTCGTTTTGAGGACAGAGGGTAGAAATCTACATGACATTCTGTCATTTATGCATGGTTGCTAAGTGTTTGTTTATCTCCCATAGGATTTACCTAAAACAGGAGTGATTTGTTCCTTAATTTGATGGTGGCAAGAAAGAAAAACTTGAATATTGACCCTGCCTCTTGCCTTTTATTTATATAATTGCGATGGTTAATTTTATGTGCCAACTGGGGGATGGTTGAGATTAACAGTTAAAACAGTGAACTCTGGGGAAAGCAGATTGCCCTCTGAAATATGAGTGAGTCTCATCAGATCAGTTGAGGGCCTGAATAGAACAAAAGGGTCACCTCCCCATGCAAGAGGAAGCTGCCCAGCAGATAGTCTTAGGACTTCATCTGCATCATTGGGGCTGGGTCTCCAGCCTGCTAGTTTATCCTGCAGATTTTAGACTTCGCAGCTTCTGTAATCATGTAAGCTGATACCTTATAATCAATCTCTCTTTCAATCTTTCTCTCTCTCTCTCTGTAATGGTTCTATTTCTCTGGAGAACACTGACAAATACAATAATTAAGGAAAAAACGTGCTCAACTATATTGTGCCTTATATTCATTAAAATATACAATAAATCCAAATTAATTTTTCAGGTTAAATGATTTTCCATTTCCAACCTATTCTATAATGGAGTGCTGGATTTATAATCAGTGCTTCTCTTTAGTTGTCAAGAGCATCAAGGCGTAGGTTTGATTTGCCTGTGTGTCTTTGACACCAGATATGTCAAATATTTTGAAAGACGTATATTCTGGTCCTCTTGTAAAATATATAAAAATGCATAAATTTTATATGTGTATATAAATAATATATATGTATGTATAATATATACACACATGTAATACATATATGCATATAATACATATCTACATATAATACATATACAATATACTATAGAGAGAGACATATTCATATATACATGTATGTATGTATATTTTCTATGTAGTCTTAGCCATCTCAGAATTAACATCATATGAAGTCTATTCCAAGGGCAGAAAAACCTTCATAAAGACTGGCCTGCTGTTTATCACCTGAATAAATTACACTAACAACTCTCACAGCTCTCTTGTGTAAGTCTTACTTAATACCCACTATCTTCAGAAGAATTTGTTCTATCTTTAGAAGAGTTTGTGTTTCTGTTGCAAGAATGAATTCATTAAATTATTTTTAGTGCAAGTTTAATCAATGATTTTGCAAATAACTAAATAGAGAAGTCTCATCAGTATAAAATTGTAGTTTCCATCTATATATTTTTGAATGTTCTTGTTGTTATTACTACTGTTTCTCAGTTTTATTTTTTTTCCAGTTTGCTGCAGCAGATAGTGTGACCTTCTCTAAAGCTGGTATGGAATGCATTTAAATAGCAATGGCTAATCTAAGACTTCTACACTGAGCTAAGAGGTAAATTAAAATTATTAATAGTGGATAAACATTTCTGATATGTGATAGTTCTCAATACCTCTCAAAAGAGAGAAAGATGGAAAAGAAATATTATAACAAGGTGACGTTATTTTAAGTTCGGTGTTAGAGCAGCAATGAAAGGTGATCCCATCTTGTTTTATGCTATCGAAATGTAGCACTGCAGAAAAGAGATTGGACTGCAAGACATCGAGGCACTAACAATCTAAGAATTTCTTCGTAGACAGCCAAAAATTAAAGAATATGAAATTATAATCATTTAATATATTAAACAGACGAAAGTAGGTGTTAGGTACACTTGTCATACACAAAATTTTTGGTTTTATGCTAGTTTATTATGCATTCTTAGAAAAATAAAAATTAAAAAATATGTTTCAGAACTTTTACCCAATAATTTTTAAATTACAATTACAATTTCACTTTTACTTTTAGAAAAAGTCTTCATTAAGGATATAGAATTTCAGGAGCAATATGAATATTACAGTAGCAATATTTAAAGAAAATTAGAGTAGACAATTATGACAAACAAAATGAAAGTGTATTGAGAAGCTGAAGAAACTTAAAATGTAATGTTGAATATACTAATTATCCTGATTTGAGCATCTCATATTGCACACAGATATTGATATTCAATGCTGTACCCCACAGATATGTACAATCAATTATGTTTCAATAAATGAGAATAAATAAATAAATAATAAAATAAAAATGTTATTCATTCTTTATCTGGAATCTGTCTCTGAGTCAGTTACATACAATCTTAAAAGAAACAAACAAAATCACTACCATCTATATGCATTGTTTTTCTTACCTCAAAGTGGGTTTTCTTTTTAATAAACTTTATTATACATAAACCTACAGCCTCCCCACCAAAGCATCATGCACCATAGTGCTACATTTGTTAAAATGGATGGAACAACGTTGACATGTTATTATCACCTAAAGTTAATAGTTTACATTAGGATTCCTTCTCAGTGTTGTACATTTTACGGGTTTGACAAATTTATAATGACATGTACTCATCATTATAGTATCATACAGAATAATTAATCTGCCCTAAAAATCCCCTGTGCTCTGCCTATTCATCCTTCCCTCTCCTTAAACCTCTGAGAAGCATGGATCTTTTTATTTTCTCTATTGTTTTAACTTTTCCAGAATGTTATATGGTTGGCATCATACAGGATGTAGCATTTTCAGATTAGATTCTTTCACTTAGTAATATGCATTTAAAGTTCTTTCACATCATTTTAGTGCTAAATAATATTCCATTGTGTGGATACACCCCAACTAGTCTATCCATTCACCTACAGAAGGACATCTTGTGTTCTTCCAAGTTGGACAATTATAAATGAAGCTGCTATAAAAATCCATGTGCAAGTTTTTGTGTGGACATAAGTTTTCAACTCATTTGGGTCAATACTAAAAAGCGCAATTGATGGTATCACGTGGTAAGGATATGTGAATGTTGTAAGAGCTGCCAAACCGTCTTCTATAGTGGCCATACCATTTTGTATTCCAACCAGCAATAAATGAGAGTTTATGTCACTCCACTCCTTATCAACATTTGCAGTTATCAAAGTTATGAATTTTAGTCATTCTAATAAGCCTGTGGTGGTCATTGTTTTAATTTGTATTTCCCAGATGACATATGAATTTGATCATCTTTTCAAATGCTATTTGTCATCTTCTTTATCATTTTTGGTCAGGTGTACACTTAGATATTTTGCCCACTTTTTGATCAAGTTCGTCATTTTATTGTTAAGTTTTAGGAATTCTTTGTATAGTTTAGATAACAGTTGTAATAATACATTTTATGTTTAGGTCTATGATCCATCTTGAGTTAATTTTTGTGGAGAGTGTAAAGTTTGTGCTTAGATTTGTGTGTGTGTGTCTCCAGATGTCCCAGCACAATTTGTTGAAAATACTAGTTTTTACCATTGCATTTCTTTTGCTCCTTTATCAACGATCAGTTGACTATATCAAAGTGGATTTTATTGGTCATTCCAACTCAAAATTCTATGCAATGTGGTCAGAATGGGAAAGTTTCCATTTTAGCGTATTTTTAAATTTTAGTCTATCTAAAGTATATATTCTATTTTCCCACTTATCTCAATAAATTATACACATACTATAAAAAATTTATGACATTATAATTTTTTTTAGTTTTAATTTTGCACCAAAATTATGAATAATAAGACTTCAACTATCTTAGGTACTTTTGGATTGGTTTAAATAGGCAAGAAGTATAATTTTAAATAAAGTTAAATAAAAACTTATTTTATTATATTCAAATGTATAGACTTACAAGCTAATAGTATATAGCATATTCGAGACTATTCTTGGGTAATATTTCTTTCAATATAAAGGGTTAGGAAACTTTTTAAAAAAATAGACAAACATATACTTTTTAATTAGAATACAAATAATTTTTTTAAATGTTATTTTGTCGATATACAATGTGGTTGATTATTGTGGCCCATTACCAAAACCTCCCTCCCACCTTCCTCTCCCCCCTCCCTCTCAACAATCTCCTTTCTGTTCGCTTGTTGTATCAACTTCAAGGAATTTTAATTGTTGTGTCTTCTTCTCTCCCCCCCAGTTTATTTGTATATTTATTTATTTATTTTTAGCTCCCACAAATAAGTGAGAACATGTGATATTTCTCTTTCTGTGCCTGACTCCTTTCACTCAATATAATTCTCTCTGGGTCCATCCATGCTGCTGAAAATGGCAGTATTTCTTTTTCTTTTTTTTTAATAGCAGAGTAGTAGAATACAAATAGTTTTTAAGTAAATTTTTAGTATTATGTTCATAATCACTATAATCTCTTCCCTTGACTCAAAAATTTTTGTGAACATGTTAAATGAAGATAGGTGAGTTAAATTTACAGAAGACATAAGCTAAGTGTATACTTGCTAAATTGAATGGCAAACTGGAGTGGGCCAAATCAAACATAAAGTATTTTGGTGTGTATGTATGATATTATGATGTGTATATTAGTTTTCATTCAGTTTCTGGTTCACATCTCCAATAACTCTTGTTCTTTTGTTATAATATTGGGGCATTTAAGGCCTAAGAAGCAGACCTCAGACAACCAAGTCTTTCTCTCAGACCTTCTCCTGACTCCTTTCATCTGCTCCTTTGACTTCCTGGGACAAGCCATAGAAAGTAGAATCTCTCTTCCCCAAGGCACATTATAGAAACCAGCCCAAAAGCCAGCTGTAAAGCCCTTTCTGTTTTGGAGCTGACCATAAAGAAATTCTCTGACCGTCCTTGTTTGACTGTACATCATGAGACTCCAGTTCCAGAAGGGGTCTTGGCCCTTGCTAAGGAGGAAGGAATGCTGCACAGAGAGGCCAGGAAGAATCTGAACAGGTAGGCCTCGATGGGTTCCCCCATGCAGTCTGTATTAGATCCAACACTTTTTGTTCCATCACATTTCCACATGGCAGTTCAAACTTCAACCATACCTATCCAATGAAGTCATCATAAAAGCTGAACTCATCAGCATGTGGGATCACCCCATCCTCTCAGGAACAGAAGCGCCTGCACTCAGGACACTACCAGACCTCACCCTATGTAACTGACTGTTTCTTTGTATCCTTTAAAATATCCTTTGTTATAAACTGGTAAAATAAAAGTGTTTCCCTGAGTTCTGTAAGCTGCTCTAGCAAACTAATTGAACTCTAGGAGGAGGTTGTGGTAACCCTGATTTATAGCTGGTTGGTGAGAAGTTTCAGAGGCCTGTGCTTGTGACTGGCATCTGCAACCTGTAGGATCTGATGCTATCTCCAAAGAGATAGTGTTGGAATTAAATTATAGGGCACCCACTGGTTTCCACTGGATCATTGTTTGCTTGCTTGCTGGTGGGGAGAAATACCTGCACATTTGGTCACAGTAATCTTCTGTGCTGTCACTGAAGAGCAGTGTAGGGAAAAACACTGCTCTGTGTGTGTGTGTGTGTGTGTGTGTGTGTTTTCCTCTCCAGATGCATATGAAGACTCTGAAATTTTTCCTTGCGTTCATGGGAGAAGTGATGGTTCTTCAGTGATCCTCAGGAGCCAAGCTATACTGGAAATGCTAAAATTTAAGGAATATAAACTCAGATTGGCATGGGCTGTTTTTTGAATTGTGTTTTCCAAAAAGTTATGCTCAAATTGTAATACTGGATACCTGTGCATATGACTTTATTTGGAAATTGAGTCTCTGCATATATAATCAAGTTAAAATGAGGTCATATTGAATTAGGGTGGGCCCCAATCCAATGAGTGGTGTTCTTTTAAAATGAAGGAAAATGGACAAAGACACAGATAGGGTGCCATGTGAAGACACACAGTAACATGGATACAGAGAGGACAATCCCATGTGAAGATGGAGGCTGTAATTAGAGTGGTACATCTGCAAGCCAAGAAACACCCAAGATTTCCAGCAATCACCAGAACAGGAAGCAAATAAGAATCCTGCCCTAGAGCTTTAGAGAACAGGATGGATCTGCCAACTCCTTGATTTTAGGCTTTAAGCCTCCAGAACTTTTAGACAATAAATTTTTGTTGTTTTATTTTTATTTTTATTTATTTTTTATTTTTATTTTTTTAAGATGACCGGTAAGGGGATTTTAACCCTTGACTTCGTGCTGTCAGCACCACGCTCACCCAGTGAGCAACCGGCCATCCCTATATGGGATCCGAACCCGTGGCCTTGGTGTTATCAGCACCACACTCTCCCGAGTGAGCCATGGGCCAGCCCAATTTTTGTTGTTTTAAATCACCTGGTTTATGGTTATTTGATACAGTAGCCTCAGAAAAGTAGCATGCCATGTATTACAGAAAAAATTAGCAAGATTTTGTTATGTGTAGAGCAGATGAATGCAATCAGAATATTTGTCTGGAGAGAAGAAACTAAAGAGAGACATGGCAACTCTTCATTTGAAATTTAGAAGTAGAGATTACGTATATTCTAATGGTTCCAATAAGGGGAACAAAGATCAATGCAATGTAACCATATAAAGACAGATAATGATTTAACATCAGAACTTCTGAATAGGTAGAATTTCAAAATCTTGAATGCCCCTTGTTAGTGGAAATAAGTTTCTCATTGTTTAAACTTAGTAAGATTGCTAAGCAGGAATTTTTATTAAACTGATTATAGCCTGCTTTATATTTGAGGACCCTTCTATTCTTGAAATTTTATAATTCTGGAAAATGGGATAATAATACATTATCATAAATATGTAAACAGTTTATTTATTATCTTGTTTCTACCCTGAGTTTTAATTATCCATTTAGTAAATGCTTATTAAATGCCTGCATGCCCTATGCTTCTTCTTGCAGAATACATGGGAATTATGCTGAGCATTTATGGAAGCTCCACTGCAAGCAGGTGTGTGTCCAAGAAGATGAGGACATTTCTCACCATCTCTCAGTCAAGGACTGTATTATCTCACTGGGAGTGGCAGGCCACCACTATTCCTCATCTTCACTCTTGAAGCTACTTTTTGCAGAGGCTAAGTTTCAGGTGAGCTACTAGGAGTTTGGGAGTTCCCTTCCTCTACCAAACACCCATTGCTAGAGTGGAGGTTCTATCCTCAGCATGGCAGGTTGAAAATATAAGGGGCACTGAATGCCCTTACCCCAAATTGCTTATTGGGTAGAGTTTCCACACTAGGAGATGCAAATCAAGGGAATCAGTGGTCCCCACCCCTCCCATAACACTACTCATAAAGCATGGATGTCACATCAATAATCATAGGCCACTGTTCTTACTCCCACCTCTGGAGCACTATCCCAGAGTTTTTCCAGGGGGATATGCAGACTGTAAAAACAGAGAGCTCTGAGGCTCTTTTTAAAGGAACTGACCTTATTTGAAATGTAGTATACAGAAGTTCAAGCATAAGAGCATTCTCATAAATAATGGGGATTTTAGTGCTAAGCAGTTAAAAGTATGGCAGCTCCACGAGAGTAACAAGTTAAATTGTGGGCCTGTTAGTTTACCTTAGCAAACTTGGAAGAAAAAGACATCTAATAAGAATCTTTCTGGGGTCAGAATAACCTCAAAGACTGTCCTAAGAAAAATATCCCTTAAATAAGGCCCAAATTTAATTGGATCAGGTGAAGGAGCAATTTGTGTCCAGGGCATTCACAACAGTAATAACACAACAAACAAGCAATTATTGGATCCTGACAGCTTCATAAAATAAAAACAGAGAAACACAGATTAACAGAGACCTCAGAGAAAAATATAGTCAAAGACAACCTTAAAGTCAATGTTATTTCAGAGTGACTGTGAGCATGTTCAAGGCTGTGTCATCTGAAGAATGACAATGGTCATCACACAATGAGGAAACTATACTTCACTGAAATATCCAGCCAAGTCAATAAACAAACAAACAAAAAACCAAGAAAATGACAACAAAAATTAGCTTGGAGGGGGAGGGATTAGTATCTGAGCTTGTTACAATAAGTTATCTAAAAATGCCAATTTTTGAAAAAACTGTGAGATATGCAGAAATAAAACAAAGAAAACCTAGGAAAATATGACCCAATACACTGGAATAAAAGCAGACAACAGAAATTGGTAAAGGGCCATGAAAAATGATTACGTTGTGTAATGATAAATATAGTGATTATCCTGATTTTAGGATCACATACTGCACACAGGTATTGATATTCAACACAGTACCACACAGATATGTACAACCAATTATGCTTCAAAAATAAGTAAATAAATTAAAAGATACCATGAATCTTTCCATGAACTTTCTGAAGACCCCTCATACATATACATGTATGTGTACACACACATATGTACACCTAGATATATACGTGTATGTATGTACACACACTTACACACAAAAATAGAAAATGCCTGTAAGAGGGTCCAGATATCAGATTTAACTGACACAAACCTCAAAGTGGTCATTTTAAATATGTTCAAAGAACTAAAGGAAACCATGCTTAAAGAAGTAATGGAAGGCCTGATGACAAAGTTTCATGAAATAGAGAATGTCAATAAAGAGCTAGAAATGATAAAAAGAATCAAATATGTCAGAAGCTGATAAAGCACAATAATTAAAATTTAGCATTCACTGAATTCAGAGAGGGGGGTGGAACAAGACGGCTGACTGGAAGGATCCACTGCTTTACTCATCTCTCCCACGAAGAGGGAGAATATATCTCCTACACAACTACACTTAGACAAAAATAGCTAAAGGAGAGAGCTGGAACACATCAGAGAAGTAGCAGACACTGGTGAGGGCAGAATCTCAGGATAGCTACATAAAGAATGTAAGAAAATTCCTGGCTTCCACCACCTCATCCTCCAGTCAGGAGCAGCAAGGACTCAGGAGAAATTTTTGCCTGCAGGAGAGAGGTGAGTAAGTGTGGCACCATGTGCCCAGTGGCTCAGATCAAAGGGGAATTATGCTGCCCTTGTGCCTACATGCGCAGTGTGGGGAATTGCTCATAACCCATACAACTGCATTGATCTCGGGAAGGAGTTCATGCAGAGCTATCCCCACTGCCAGGTCCCAGGCTGTTGCAGTGGTCCCCACTTTAGAATCAAAACCAACACTCATGCGTACACTTTGCACTGTGGCCCAATACTCCTAGCACTTCCACAGCCCTTAGGTCCCATCATTGTGTTGGGTTGCCTATTCCCAGCTCCATGTGGTGTCCTGCACCCTGGAAACAGGTGGTCCAGTGCAGCTAGGTGGCCACCCTCAGGATAGAGGCGGTCAATGCATGCATTTTCTGGACTAGAAAGCCACCTACTTAGGATCTATGGCCACTGCTCTTGGCCCCAGTCTCTTCAGTGAAATACCCTTGCAGTTCTCACAGCCACAAGGAGTTGCTCCATGGCCCCAGCAGACAGGCCCAGACTGTGTACCCCAGTGGGGAGGCAGTGGAACACTGCACAACTATCTCTGCAGCACCAGTGAGACCTCCCAGGCCTGTCTGCAGCAGTACGGGGTAAGAGGAAACCACCATCTCTTTTGGGGACACAGCATCTCACCCCAGCCACAGTGACCTTGTGCAGGGCAGACCACCCCAGCTGAGAAGCTCCAAAATGGTCCAGTGCCTCTCTTGTAGTCAATGGGCCTGCTCATAACTGCAGATCCTCAGCCAGAGTAGCCCACTTCAGACCTAGCATCTTTCTTCAGGGTGTAGAGTCCTGAACACAACCCCAGCAACCTCAACCTTACCCATATTGGCCCACTCTGGCTGAAGCACTGCAGAGAGACTCAACATCTCTTTTGAGGGCACAGAATACCACCCATGACTACAGCAGCCTTGTTCAGAGTGGCCACTCCAGCTGAATAACCACAGAGGGCCCCAGCATCTCTATTGGGGTGAAAGGGCCCACCCAAAACTGCTCCCACCTTGCTGAGAGGGGCACAGTCCAGTCATGTTGCTATATAGCAATCCCTATTGATGGTGCAAGGCCCCACCGGTAAACCCAGTGACCTAACACAGAGTGGCCCACTTCAACAGTGAAACTATGAAGTACCCTAATATCTCTCTTGGGGGCAAAGGGTCCTACTCATGGCCCAAGTGTCCTCACCCACTATTGCCCATTCTAGATGTGGAGCTTCAGAGTACCCCAATGCCTCCTGTGGGGATGGAAGGCCCAGCCTGAAGCCCCAGTGAGTCTACTGAGTCTACCACTCACTCTAGCTGAAAAGCTACTGAGCACTTCATTGTCTCCCTCACAGTCCAAGGTCCTAATCTGCAACCCCAGAAATCCCACCCAGGGTTGACTAACTAAGGTGAGGAGCTTTTCAGTACCCTAGTGGATCTATCAGGATCATGGGATCCTGGCCAGAGTGCCAGCAACCCACCCAGGGTCATCCATCTCAACTGAGAAAAGACAGGGCACCCCAGTACTTCTCCTAGGAGTTTGAGATTTTGCCCACAAGCCCAATGACAGCCCAGTGTCACTCACTTCAGCAAGGAACTGTCAAATACCTCAGGACCTAGGCCATGGAGGCACTCACAAACAACTCCAAAGTTGAACACAGTAGAAGTAATTGAATAGAGACTAAACTACTGCATCTACCTGGAACCAAACTTAAAAGACCCTATCCAACTGTCACTATAGAGTACATCTAGAAAGAGGGAATCTCTCACCTCGAAAACTACTCCAGAGTATTATAAGAAGCAACAGCTCCACCAGATGCCCAGGCATAAACATAAGGATACTAGAATATGAAAAAATAAGAATATATGACATCACAAAAGGAATATAATAGTTCTCTAGTGCCAGATCCTAACCAACAGGAAACCTATGATACACTTGAAAAGGAATTCCAAACAATAACCTTAAAGAACTTCAATAAGATGCAAGAATATTCATATAGACAACACAACAAAATGAGAAAAAACAATCCAGGATCTTAGGAAGAAATTGAACAAAGAGATACCTATCCTAAAGAAGAACCATGTAGAACTGTTGGAACTGAAGAATTCATTCAACAAAATAAAAATACAGCCAAGAGCTTAAACAATAGACTAGATCAAGCAACAGAAAGAATTTCTGAACTCAAATACAGATGTTTTGAAATAACCCAGGCAGACAAATAAAAAAGAAAAAAAGAGTTTTTAAAAATGAGAAAATCTATGAGATCTGTGGAACAACCTGACACATACAAACATTCAAATAATGGGTGTTCCAGAAGGGAAGGAAAAAGGAAAAGAAATAGAAAACCTATTTAATGGAATAATAGTTGAAAAATTCCCAAGTATTGAGAGAGATACATACAGTCTCACAAATATAAGAGGCTCAAAGATTTCTGAACAGATTTAGCCCAAAAAAGTCTTTTCTGAAACACATCTTAGTCTCATTGTCAAAAGTCAAAGACAAAGAAAGAATTCTAAAAATATGAAGAGAAAAGTGTCAAGTCACCTCTAAGGGAATCCCCATCAGACTAACACCAGATTTCTCAGCAGGCCAGGAGAAAATGGGATGATATATTTGAAGTACCGAAAGAAAAAACTTGCTCACCAAGAATCCTATACTCAGCATAGCCATCCTTCAGAAATGAAGGAAAAATAGTGTTCTTCCCGACAAACAAAAACTGGGAATTTACCACCACAAGACTGGCCATATAATGAATCCACAAGAGAATCTTACATGTGTAATCCAAAGAATGATAATCAAAATCTTGAATACACAAGAAAGAATAACACCCTCGGGTAGAACAGATACATAAATGAGAAAGAAAAAGAAACTACATCTTAACACTACAGAAAAAAAAAAGCAAACACCAAAGACAAAAAATATAAGAAAAGAAAGGAGCAAATGATATATAAAATAACCAAAAGAAAAAAAAGTCAATAAAATGACAGGAGTAAGGCAATACCTTTTGATTAGAACACTGAATGTATATGGATTGAATTCTCCACTTAAAAGATATAGACTGGCTAAAGAGATTTAAAAACTAGACCCAACTATATGCTACCTACAGGAAATTCACTTCACCTGTCAAGACACACAGAGACTAATAATGAAGAAATAGAAGAAGATGTGTCACACAAATGTAAAACACAAATGAACACGAGTAACTATATTTACATTGGATTAAAAAAACCTTTACACCCAAAACTATAAAAAAAGACAAACAAGGTTATTATATGATGATAAAGAGATCAATAAAGCAAGAGGTTACAACAATCATACATATGGTGCACATATATAAAAAGAAAATATTACTGTTTGCACAAAGAGAGGTAGACTCCAATACAATAATATTGTAAAATAAACAAACATTGGATTTAAAATATACTTTAGACCAGTTGGACTTGACAGAAATCTACAGAACACTTCCTCTAAAACTACAGAATATACATTCCTCTCATAAGCGTATAAACATTCTCCAGGATAGACCACATGTTAGGCCACAAATCAAGTCTCAGTAAATTTTTAAAAATTGAAATCATTTCAAGTATCTTCACACCACAACAGAATAAAACTAGAACTCAAAAACAAGCAAATCATCAGAAACTATAAAAATACATGGAATGTAAACAACATGGTCCTGAATGACTTATGGATCAAAGGTGAAATTAAGCAGGAAATCAAAAAAAAATTTTTAAACAAATGGAAATAAAAGTGTATCATACTAAAACCTATGGGGTATTACAAAAGCAGTACTAAGATGGAGGTTTATTGCAATAACTGCTTACCTCAAAAGAATAGAAAGACTCCAAATAAATAGCCAAATGTTACACTTCAAGGAACTGAAGAAACAAGAGCAATCAAATGCCAAAATTAGTAGATGGAAAAAAATAATAGATTAGAGCAGAAATAAATAAAACAGAGAGAAAAAATATGATATAAAAGATTAATGAAACAAAATGTTGTGCTTTTTTTGACAAGATAAATAAAATTGACCAATGATTAGCTAGACTGAGAAAAGAAGAGAGAAGACCCAAATAACAAAAATCAGAAATGAAAAAGGAAGCATTACAATAGATACCACAGAAATGCAAAGAATAATTCGAGACTATTATGAAAAACTCTATGCTAACAAATTTGATGATCTGGAGAAAATGAATAAATTTCTGGACATATACAACCTACCAAGACTAAACCAAGAAGAAATATAAAACCTCAACACATCAATAATGAGCAGTGAGATTGAACCAGTAATCAGCACTCTACCAACAAAGAAAAGCCCATTGCTTCATGGCTGAGTTTTACCAAGCTTTTACAGAAGAATTAATTACTTTCAAGCTATTTTTAAAAATTGAAACAGAGGCCATTATCCTAAACTATATTATCCTATTCTTTGAGGTTAGCATCACCCTGAATCTAGAATCAAATAAAAACACAATGAAAAATGAAACTACAGGCCAATATCCGTGATGAACATAGATGTAAAAATTCTCAACCAAATACTAGCAAATAGAATTCAAAAGCACATCAAAAAGATTATATATCACGATCAAGTGGGATTCATTTGAGGGATGAAAGGATAGTTCACAACATATGCGAATCAATGAACGTGATGCACCACATCAACAGAATGAAAGACTAAAACCATTCGATCACCTCGAAAGACACAAACACATTTGCAAAATTCAACATCCCTTCATGATAAAGACTCAACAAATTAGGTATAGAAGAAAAGTACCTCAACACAATAAAAGTCATATATGACAAACTCACAGCTATCATCATCCTGATGTTAAAAAATACTTTCTACTTTTCCTTTACAAACAGGAACAAGACAAGAATGCCCACTTTTACCACTCTTATTTAACATAGATTTAGATGTTCTAGCCAGAGCATTCAGGCAAGAGAAAGAAATAAAGGGCATCCAAATTGGAAATGGAGCCAAATTGTCCCTTTTTGCAGATGACTAGATCTTATACATAGGAAAACCTAGACTCAACCAAAGAACTCTTAGAGTTTATAAACAAGTTCAGTAATGTTGCAGGATACAAAATCAATATACAAAAATTAGTAGTGTTTCTATACACTGACAATTGTTATACAAACAATAGCTAGCAGACACAGAAATCGAGAAGCCCATTTACAGTAGCTTCCACAAAAATAAAATACCTTGGAATAAATTTAAATGAGGAGGTGAAACATCTCTGTAATGAAAACTACATAACACTAATGACAGAAATTAAAGAGGGCACAGAAATAAATTGAAACATTCCATGTTTGTGGACTGAAAGAATTAATGTTGTGAAAATGTCCACACTATCCAAAGTGATCTACAGATTTGATGCAATTCCCATCAAAATACAAATGCCATTCTTCACAGAAATAGAAAAAACAATCTTAACATTCATATGGAATAGCAAAAGACCCCTAATAGCCAAAGCAACCCTGAGCAAAAGAAAGCCAGAGGCATTGCATTATCTGACTTCAAAATATACTAAAACCTATAGTAACTAAAATGGCATGGTACTGGCATAAAAACAGACACATGGACCAATGAAACAGCAGAAAACCCAGAAATTATTCTACATTTTTATAGCCAACTGATTTCAACAAAGGTACCAAGAATATACATTGGGAAAAGGACAGTGTCTTTAATAAATGGTGCTGGGACAATTTGATATCCATGTGCAGAAGAATGACCCTAGACCCCTATCTTTAACATGTACCAAAATCAACTCAAAATGGATTAAAAACATATATAAGAACTGAAACTATAAAACTGAGAAGAAAACACAGAGAAAACACTTCAAGATGTAGGACCGAACAAAGACTTTATGAATAAGACCTCAAAAACACAGACAACAAAAGAAAAATTAAACAAACTGGACCATATCAAACTAAGAAGGTTCTTCACAGCAAAAGAAACAGTTACCAGAACAAAAAGACAATCTACAGAATTGGAGAAAACATTTGCCAACTATTCATCCAACAAGAGACTAATATCCAGAATATACAAGGAATGCAAACATCTTAATAGTAAAAAGAAATAATAGTAACGATCTGATTAAAAATGGACAAAAGATCTGAACAAACAATTTTCAAAAAGACATACAACTGACAACAGGTATAGGAAAATACTCACCGTTACTAACTATCAGAGAAATGCAATTCAAAACTACATTGAAATATCATCTCATCCCAGTTAGACTGGGTATTATCAAAAAGACAGAGAATAACAAATTCTGATGAGGGTGCAGAGAAAGTGGAACCACTCTGCACTGTTGATGGGACTGTAAATTAGTACAGCCATTATAGAAAACAGTATGGAGATCTCTCAAAAAAACCTAGAAATAACTATCATATAATCCAGCAATCACATCACTAGATATATACCAAAAGGAACGAAAATTGTCATGTCAAAGGGACACCTGAATTCCCATGTTTATTGAAGCTCTACTCGCAATAGCCAAAATATGGAATCAATCCAATATCCATCGACAGTTGATTTCATGAAGATAATGAGGTATATATACACAATGGAATACTACTTAGCCATAAAAAAGAATGAAATTCTGCAATTATCAGCACCATGCAGCATGGATAAGCTTAGAGAAAATTATGTTAAGGGAAATGAGTCAGTTCTAGAAAGTGAAATACCATATGTTCTCTCTCATAAGTGGGAGAGAAGGAAGGAAGGAAGGAAGGAAGGAAGGAAGGAAGGAAGGAAGGAAGGAAGGAAGGAATTTGAACTGTGGTTACTAGACTAGGAAAGGGAGGCAGGGATAGTGAGAGGTTGGTTAATGGACACAAAACAGCTAGATAGAAAAAACTCACTAAACTGGCTCACAGCAGATTTTATCTGGTGGAAGAAAAAGTTAGAAAGATAAATCAACAGAAATTATGCAATCTGAAGGAAGAACAGGGTGAAGACAGTTAAAAAATATGGACAGAACTGTAAAGAAATATGGAGCACCATTAACCACATCAAAATATGTGTGATGGCAGTACCAAAAAAGGAGGAGAAAATGAAAGGAGGAAAAAATATTTGAAGAACTAATGACTGAAAACTTCCCAATTTGATCTGCATATCCATAAAGATCAACAAAATCCAAGAAGGACAAACACACATAAAGAAATCCACACCCATGCACATCACAGCAAATATTCTGAAAAACAAAGACAAAGATGAATCTTGAAAGCAGCAATAGAAAAATCACACATTGTAGACAAATTCTAAAAAGTTTAACATCTGACTTCTCATGTGAAACAATGGAGGACAGAAGGCATAGTAATGTCATATTCAAAGGGCAGAAATAGAGGAGGGAAGTATTAACCAAGAATCTTCTATGTAGCAAAGCTATCTTTCAATAAAGACCAGGGGCTGGCCCGTGGCTCACTTCATAGAGAGTGGTGCTGACAACACCAAGTCAAGGGTTAAGATCCCCTTACCGGCCATTTTTAAAAAATACATACATATGAGAGAGGGAGGGAGTGAGGGAGGGAGGGAGGGAGAGAGAGAGAGAGAGAGAGAGAGAGAATAAAGGTAAATTGGGATGATCCTGATAAACAAAAACTGAAAGAATTCATTGCTGGCTGAACCAAGTTACAGAAAATACTAAAAGAATTTCTCTGGGCTGATGGAAAGTGACACAAGACATTTAAAAAAAAACAAAGGATTAGTAAAGGTAATTATAAAAGACAGCATAAATGAACGTTTTCTATTCTCTTAGCAGATTTTAAAAGCAATTGAATAGGACAGTATGTATATACTTGTGTCTTGGTATCTGTAGCATACATAGATATAATATATTTGACAAATATAATATATTTGATGGGTGAACGCTTTTACAGGAATAATTATAGCATCATATTGTTGGGTCTGTGTGGACTGAATTATTTCCCCCCAAAACTCACTGAAGCTTGAATTGTGTCCCCTAAGTTTATGTATTAGAATCTTAGCTCCCACTGTGACTGTTAAGAGGGTGGGAGATACTATTATGGTAATCAAAAGGTGGAGCCTTAAATAGGTCATTGGACTGTAGGACCGTGCCATAGTGAATGGATTAAAAACAGTGGTCACCTGCATGGTTCTGAGGGCTTTAAAAGAAGAGGAGAGTGTGTCTTTCCTGCTCTCTCTGCTTCCATCATCTTGCAATGTGAGACCCCTGAGTCACTGTTGCCACCACTAGATGGACTTTGTACTTCCCAGCCTCAGAAGCTGTAAGCAATATATTTCATTTCTTTATAAAATACCCAGTTCCAATTATTTTGTTATAAGCAACAAAAACAGACTAATACAGTCTGCAACATACATAAATGCACTATTTACAACAATAATAGCAGAAAAAAGGAAAAGAGGGAATAGAGCTATATAAAAGTAACTTTTCTATATTTCACTATATTATAATAGTATAAATTTAAAGTAGTTTCTGATAAAAATAAGATTCATTCATTTTTCTGTCCTTTGAGTTTAAAATACCTGTCAAATATGAGTAGGGTCTTGGAGCAAAGTGTGACCCAGCAGTATTAGGATCACCTGTACGCTTGTGAAAAATGTAAACTATCAGCCCTCATACCAGAATTTCTGTCAAAATTTGCATATTTAGAAAGAGATTAAGGTAATTTGTATGCACATTAAAGTTTGGGAGGTACTGCTCTGGTAGATTTTTATGTGTGCAGGTCCAGAGCTCAGTATGAAAGTTTGAGTCAGAGTTAGGGACATGGAAGTCAATAGCACATTATAAATAAAACCATAAGTAACAATGAAATTCTGTGTGTCTCCGAGGAATGAAAAGTTGGCCATCTACTCCATTGCAGTGATAGATTGCATTTCATTCTGAACATTTTTATTTTCAATATTTATACCTTTTTTTTTTTTTTTTTTTTGATGACTGGTAAGGGGATCTTAACCCTTGACATGGTGTTGTCAGCACCACACACTCCCAAGTGAGCCACAGGCTGGCCCCTTCAATATTTATAACTCTTAATTGCCTATTAAAAACTATAAAGTTATAAGAAGTCAATTTCAACAAAAATGAGTATGATCTTGTTTTTTGTTTATTGTGTTTCTGACCCCACAATATATGACTCACTATATTAAAGCATGTTTTGCTACTGTAACTGCAAAATGGCAACTGCATAGTATTATTTATTAGAAATGAAAGGGAAGTTGTACAGATAAAGATACACTTCCTAAATTTCTAAAGTCTTCATCATCAAACAGTTTGAACAAGCCAGCACACTTAAAACTCTCTTTTCCTATAAATCTGATTTTAAAAAGTTTATTCTTGGCAGATAATTCACATAGAAAGTCAATGTTCAGAAAATTTGTAAACTCTATAAGTGTATCTTTCTATGGACATAAATTATTCTTTTCTATAAATAATTTACTCCAGTTTGATTTCACCCTTATAAAGCCAATTTGTCAACCAAGACCCCATACCAAGAAGACACAGTCAGAAAGCTGTGTCTAAACTTGTTTGCATTGTGCTTTTCAGTTTGATTCCAACATTTCAACCCAGGATGCTCACTCTGCCCTGAACAGTGTGAGTGCTTTTAATTACAATCTGACATGTGTATTTCTGAGAAACAAAAGACTGTGAACTGAAGGTGATTATTAACTGTTCTACTGGATAATTGCTTAAACTACTACTTAGGTTATGCTGCATTATCCCTTTTGAACAAAGTGATAATTGGCCTTTTGTGTAGCGATTATACAATGTAAGTGCAATCCTGCTGTTTTAACTCGTCAGAGTTTATGTTTAATGTAGTTCTATTGCAATGAGGGGTGCAATTTTAGGTATTCTTCCTTTGGTTGAGAACCCTTCTAGAAACAATCTCTTATGACTTGATTTGTCTCCTTGGAATATGCAACATCTTCTGGTCTTCTGAGGGAAGGGAACCAGAGACATAGAGGAAGACAAAATGTACTTGCACCTTTTGTATGCATAGCCACAGATGGCAAATGCCTCCAATATTATGATTAGAAAAAAATTTCAGAGAATTCTGAGGACAAAAATATATTCAAAAACTAAGTAGATTTTTCTTTATTTAAAAATTTTTTTAATAGAATTTATAAGCAACAGACTTTATTCACTTGTGTAAACTTAAGGTAAATATTCACTGATAGTTATCATGAAAACCAATATTTTTGTTGTTAGGAAAAAACTCGAAATCCCATCCTTTCAAAGCTTCAATCTATATTTAGGTAATTAAGCCTTACAGAATTTTTTTCCTCTCCAAAAGCTCTGCATCTTTCAGCTTCATGTTTTCTCAGGAAAAAACTTTTATGATTCTCTGCATTTGATTGATTTTGATCTACTGAAAGATTTGACGTAATTGCTATAAGAATAGCCTCTAATGAGATCAGAGCACATACAAGGATGCTTCAAAAAGTCCATGGAAAGAGTTATATTATTTTTTAATTTTATTTTTCCATGAACTTTTTGAAGTATCCTCATATGATTTTAATGTTTTTCTTGAGATGTAATTTTTGTATAATAAATGGCACATATATAAAATGTTCAATTTGGTATATTTTGAAATATGTATTCATCCATGTACTAGCACCACAATCAAGACAGCAAATATATCCCATAGTCCCCAGAATTTCCACATCATTTTGTAACCCCTTCCTCTTCCCCTTCCCTGAAATCCTCCAGTGTATCCCTAGAAACCACTGCTCTGCTTTCTGACAGTATAGATTACTTTGCATTTTCTATGCAGTCAAGTGTAAATGGAATGTAAAATGTCTACTGTATCTGGCTTCTTTCATTTACATAATTATTTTGAGATTAATACATGTTATGTGTATCAATGGTTTGATCATTTTATTGCTCAGTAGTGTTCCATTGTATGGATATGCCACAACTTGTTTTTACATTTCCTATTGGTGGGGCATTTGTGTTGTTTCTATTTTTTATCTATTACAGATAAAGCTGCTATGAATATGTGTTTACTAATGTGATGGACACATGATTTTTTTTCTTCTGAGTAAATACCTAGGATTGAGATGGCTGGATTATATGATACAGATAGATTTACATTTTTAAAATACAGGCAAATATTTTTTCCAAAGTGACCATTTTACAGTCTGAGCAAAATTATATGTGATTTCTATTTCCTTCACATCCTTTCCAACACTTGGTGTGTTCAATCTTTTTAATATTAGTCATTCTAATCAATATGTGGTGGTATTTTATTGTGGTATACTTTACGTTTCTGTCATGGCTAATAATGTTGAGCATTTTTGTATGAGCTATTTGCCATGTGGTTAACTTTTCTGGTGAAGCATCTATTAAAATATTTTAATGTTAACTGTAGATTTATCATATATGCCAATAATTAGGTTGAGAAAGTGCCATCTACTCTTAGTATTTATGAAGAATGAATATTGGATTTTGACAAAGGCTTTTTTGCATCTATTGAGAAAGATAATCATGTTTTTTGTTTGGTTAGTTTTTGGGTTTTTTTTAAATATGGTGAATTACATGAATTGACTTTTGAATGTTAAACCAACCTTGAATTCCTGAGATAAATTCCATTTGGTCATTATGTATTATCCTTTTAATATTTAGTTTTAATTTAGTAAATTTTGTTAAAAGTTTTGTATCTATTTTCTATGAAGGTTATTGCTCTGCAATTTTCTTTCTTTGCAATGTTTTACTTTCTTTGTATTATTATAGTGATGGAATAAAATAGATAGTTCTTGCATAGAATGAATTCGAAGGTACTGTAGAGTGGATGCCCCTCAAACTCATTGAGGCTTAATCACCACTACAACTCTTGAGGGTGAAAAATTCTATCATACTAATTAAAAGTTGAGGCCTTGAAGAGGTGGTTAGACTTAATACAATGAATGGATTAAAAATGGTGGTCATGTGGGATGGCCCCATGGCTCATTCAGGAGAGTGCAGTGCTGGAAGTGCCAAGCCTGTGGGTTCGGATCCTATATACGGATGGCCGGTGCACTCACTGGCTGAGTGTGGTGCAGACGACACAGTGCCGAGGGTTGCAATCCCCTTACTGGTCAAAAAAAAATGGTGGTCATGATGTAGTTTCGAGGGCTTTAAAAGGAGAGTGTATGAGGAGGTTAGTCTCTCTGCTCTCTGCTCCTTCATTCTCACCGTGTGAGACCCCTGCATTTTTCACAATAGGCAAAAGGTAGAAGCACCCCCAAAAATGTGTCTTTACAATTCTTTCAACTATAACCTTTTCTTATTTCCCTGATCTAGGCAGTAGTCCAAGAGTTGCTGCTGTGAACATGGTGTGCAATTATCCATGCAAGACTCTCCTTCAATTCTCCTGGGAATATTTCCACAACTGGAATTCTGTAACATATGGTAATTTTAATTTTTTGAGGAAGCACCATCCTGTCTTCCACAGTTGACTGCGCCATCTTACATTCCCACGAACATTGTGTGTGTAAATCCCTCTGTATGAGATCAGTATTTCTTGAATCCTCAGCCCTCTCCATCTCCTTCCCTAGTGGCCAGCCAGAGTGATTTGATTTCAAATATGTGGGTGCCTTCTGCCTAAAACCCCTCAGTGGCTTTCCATTGCTCTTGGGACCAGACCCAGATCCTTACCTAACCCAACAGGGTCTCTCCCTCCTCTGGCTTAATCTGGTTCAGCTGACATGGTCACTGTGTTCCACCACAGTAGCTTTCTGTCTGCCCCTCCATTGTGCCATGCTTCCTTCTTTAGCACAGGCCATTTACTGGCTGGAATGCAGTCCCACCACACTCTCAGCTGCCTCCTCTAATCAGCTCCAACTCAGGCTTTGGACCTTAGCACAAGTCTCCTTACTAGGGAAGAGTTCCCTGCCCTCATTTTCACTGTCCTCCCTCCCCTTCAATCAAGTAGGTTCTCTTGTGACAGCTTCTCATAAAAATGTGTTCCTTTCCTCCCAAACACCTCTGTTTGCATCCATTCATTCAGTAATGTGATGATTGGACTAATACCTATTCCAGCCCAGACTGGAAAATGGGTAAGCAGGGAAGCTTCCCACTCTAGGCAGGCCAAATTTCCCTTCTACACTCGCATGTCACCAAGCAACAGTCCCTCACCGGACTCATCATGGTTGTTATTCTACACTTATTTGTGTCTTTGATTCACGTCTGTATTTTCCACTAGGCTGTAATGGCCACCAGGGTAGGAACTGCGACTATGTCTGTGTTTTCACACTCAATAATTATTCAATGGGAGAAATCTGTTTAGCAGGACCTGAATTAGCAATGCATGACTAGGATTCTGAAGTCCTAAAGGAATCTGAATGATGCCCAAATTTGCCATTCCAAGTTTTCAGCTAAGGTCTCTCTCTATTGGGCATTTGAAGTCCCGGTGCCTGGCATGGGTCTAGCATGTTTGTTAAGTGCATGAATGACTCCAAAAAGGAATAGAGGGGATCGGGGATGATGGGAAGTACCCTTAGGCAAACTTGATATTCAGTTACAGTACAAAACCCTTGATTTTGGTGATTAAGTTTGATCATATTTGTGGGTTGGGGGATGGAACGGCTTGTGCCCTGGAGACTGCTGAGGTCATTTTCTCCCCTTCTCCAGTGACCCAAGATCAAAACTTTCTGGTTAGACATTTAGGGGGTCCCCCTTTCTCCCTCCAGGATGGAGGTATCTGCAGCCCACAGCTAGGGACAGTAGGCAAGAGGCCAACTCTAACCATTTGAGCTAACCGGCCAGCCCTGACTTTTCTTATGTACATCAAATATGAATGGCTCTCACTCATTCCCAGCAAACATCTCCTTAATGTTATGGAGAACACAGAGGTAACAGGACACAGCACCTACCCTCCCTGGCCATCCTTGACCCTCTCCTACACTACACATGCGGACAAGCATCCAGGGCAGCAGAGGTGGCAGCCCCTCACTGTGCTGGGCATTTTTGCTTCAATGCAGGTAGTGGCATGCAGCAGCCACACCTGGAGGCAGCAGCAGCTGGGCTGGAACCATGCTGTGTCACTCTGCAGCCCTGTCAATGTGGAGAAGTCTCTTCCCCAGTGTGATCTTAGGGCTCCTTGTTTTTAATGTTGGGGACACCCAGTGATGGCCACCTCCTCCCAGGCTGGTCTGAGTGTGATCACACGGTGCAGAGCAGGCTGGGAGCTACCAAGGACTGTGCAGAGGAAGTGGTGCTTTGACTGAAAAGGTGGCCTGGCAAGTGGTGCAAAGGGTCCTGGCCTCGGATTCAGGCAACCAGGGTGGTGACGCTGCTGATGGCACACTCATGTCCCCTCGGCATGCCTGAGTTCACCTGACACTGAGGCAGCAGGTCCTCTGCAGGCCAACGGCACCCTCTCCCCAGAGAAGTGCACACACACACACGCTTGTACACACACATGCACACACACACTTGCACACACACACACACACGTGCCTGCACACAGGGCAAGAACAGAAAAGAGGAACATTGCATAGGACACACCTTGTGCTCCTGGGTGGAAGGACTGTGTTTTTAATGTTATTCTTCATTCATATTGAACTACTACTGATTTGCTTATAATCACTATCTTTTATCTTTGCAACAAATGTCTATGAAAGGTGAAACTAGGTAATGTACTGTACTTAGTAGGTGAGCATTCAGTGGATGGTATTTAATGTGTTGTAAATCTTTTTGTAAATATAAAATAATGTGCACATTAAAAATATTTACATATTATGGGCTGACCCATGGCTCACTTGGCAGAGTGCGGTGCTGACACCAAGTAAGGGGTTAAGTTCCATTTACCAGTCATCTTTAAAAAAAAAATGTTTACATATCACTTAAAGGAGAATAAAAGTTTTTGAAAGTCCCACCCAGCAAAGCTGGTCCACATTCATGTCTTGGTCACGTCGCCCAGGCTGCCTCTCCCATTCGACTCCTTCTGTCCTGTGTCTGTCTGTCTCACTCTTTCTTCTTTCACCCAAACAGTCATTTACATACAGGTGTGTATGCGTGTTGACAACACACAGATGTTTTTCAACCTGAGACCCTCAGTACAAAGTTCCTGTAGCTCAACAGAAACATGTGGACATAGGAGTGGTCGCCACCAAGGACAGCAGGCACCAGGTGCTCCACCCGCATCTGCAGGGTGCCTGCTGGGACAGGCCACACCATGTGGGTGGCATCCGGGCTCAGGGAAGACTTGTCTTCACTCTAGGACAGGACAGGGGAGGGATACACAGTGACAGCACCGTGAACTCCCAGGAGGGAAGGGGCTGGAGGCCAGTCTTAACCCAGGGAGGACATGAGAAGACAGCCCGAGGGCCCAGGGTTAATGTACAAGGTGGTGGTTACCACCCCAGCAGTCCCCTTTCACCCTCCAGCCATGACCTGAGGTGTGAACACACCAGGAACCCCCAACCTCTGCCACTGCCCAAGGAGGGTGTCCCATGTCCCCATACCCCACACACTCAGGAGGGGATGTGGTCACCCAAGGAGGCTCACAGTGCTGGCCTGGCCTGGTCTGGCCCACCCTCCCCTGGGCCACCTGATATTACCTTTGGGGACCTCCTGCCAAACGGCCACAGGAGTAGAGGGTGAGGGCTGAACCAGCACCGGAAGCATCGGACAAGCCTCTCAGCACAGGGCTTCCTGAGGCTACAGCCCCGGGACCTTGGGACACAACACAAAATCTCACTCTGCCTGTGGCCAAGTGAGCTGGGGAAGGGGCTGTGTATAGAATGTGGGTGCCAGGTTACCAAGTTCTGAGTTCTGTTGGGGTCTGTCATCAAGGAAGTGAGGTCACTTCCTGGTACCTCATTTCCTGGGCCCCTCCTCTGTGTACAAGACTTCAAATGCCCCTCAGGGTACCTGACTGCTGACCCTCCTTCCCCATGAACTCTCTCTATTGCCCACACTTCCACCAACACTGCCCGACCACACCCCTGTGCAAGGCCTGGGTGCAGCCAGCATCACAGCTTGGAGGAGATACATGTAGGTTCATCCCCAGCTCCTGCTTCTTATCAGTTATGTGACCCTCGACAAGCCACTGTGACTCTCAGGACCTCCCCAGTCTCCTCTTCTGCACAGTGGGGATCATTCTAGCATCTCCTTCCTATGGATGTCATCAGGCATGTGTGAGCAAACATCTCTAAAACCTATGGCCAGTTTCACATGTAGCTAATGAACAAAACTAGAGATAAAATCCATGAAGGTGTGGAAGGTAGCGTAGAATATGATTAATGACAGGTCTGGTTTCTGCCATATAATCTTGAAATTGTCACTTTTGCTCTTGGCCTGTTTTCCCTGTCTGCACCATGCGACAGTTGGAGTTTCATGCATTCACACACTGCTTTCCTCCATAAAACCTCACAATGGCTTCATGTGTATTTAGGTTTGGACTCAAGTGCCACATCTCTGTCTGTGTGGTGGGTGACTCCTCAGTGGCTCCCAGTGGCCCCCACCATCTGCTGCACACATCCTCATGTAATCCCCTGCCCTGGAGTGGGGACTGTACTTAGTGACTCACTTCTAACTAATAGAGTATCAAAAGTGAGAAGATGTCACTTTCTAAATGTCATTGTAACACGCCTGTTACTAGAGTCTTGTGTTCTGTCTGTGAGTATCTACCATATGCCAACCATGGTGCCGAGAGCTGGACAAAGAGCTGATTCAGCTGCACCCTGGCTTGGAAGATGATCCCAGTATAAGAAAGAAGAGAAGACGTGCTATCGAGTGGCTGCCATTCTAAGAGAGGAAAGGGTAAAGTGATCCAGGAGTCCATCAGAATATTTTAGATTAGGAAGCTCCCTGAAGATGGTAGGAAATGAACACCATGTGCAGAGCAGAACTAGAGCATTTGGTCCATTAAGATGACGGCAACATGTAACTTATGTATAAGATATAGTAAGAAATACAATGCTGAAATTTAAATCTTATTTTCAAAATCATTGAATGGCATGAATAAGTGCTCATGTTAAATGCAAACATAACTAGAATTGAGGGGAATAACTTTATATCTACATTAGATGAAAGTATGCAGATATGTTCAGCAATTCTTCTCAAATTGTATAAAATATCCATTGTTGATATCAACAGGATTCCACCCCCATACTCTGGCTTCACACCCCATTTTCTTTACACCAGATACATATCGCTGTGATGTAGGTCCATTGGTCTCAACACTTTCCCGGCCCACAGCCTACTGGTCCTGAGAGACAGCAACCATGTCACTATTTTGTGCCCAGAATCCAGGGCCTGATACAGGGGCTCCATCAATACTCCCTGAAATGCTGCACTTGAGAAGAGGCTAGGATTTTATTACCTAGTGCTCTGCTTACACATGTTATCACTCTGAATTTTGTCATGATCCTTAGTCCCCCTCACCTGACAGTCATCAACCCAGGAGCAGAGTCTACACTTTGGTCTGCCCATATCCCAGGCCCCCAGCCCAGCACCTGGCAAAGAATAGGTGCCAAGTACTGAAGAATGAATTATCTTGAAATATGTGATCTGACAGGTAACTACTGTATTGAAGCCCAGGATTCATCTAGAACTCCCAGATGGGAGGTCACCATGAACATGCTGCCTGATAACCTGCCAGCCCTTTCATTCTGTCTGCCCACCACTTCCTTCAGCCAGGAACTGCCTGGGCACAAAGGTTTCCCAGAGTCACCATCCTGCCTTGACTTCTGCCCTTCACTTTGGCCTCCTTGATTGTCCTACTTACTGTGGGTTTCTTCACTCTCAGTCTCAGGGGACACCTCTGAACCCCTAAGGTAGCTCATTTGGTGCCCAACACATTCCTCTTGGTTCTGTGCATGGCCTTGATACCAGTGTCACAAGCAATCCCAGGTAAGTGACACCCCAGCATGCTGACCTTGGGCACCCACACTAGTCAAGGGAGCCCTCTCACCTCATCTCCTGCAGAATCACCCTAGGAATAGGGGATGCAGGTGTGTACACATGTGTAGGGAGGAAAAGGGGTCTCAAGACATCTTAGCTAGAAGATTACAAATTCCTGACACATTAATACAAAATTGTGGTTCATTTGTCCTGGCATGTAATAAAAGAACTTAATGATAAAAAAAAAAATACGTGAAAAATTCTGATACCAATGATAAAAAATGATCCAAACACTATGACCTTATAGATGCTTTTCTTTTATGTTTAGGAATATCACTTAAAAATGTGGAATTTAAGGTAAATCTTACTTTGCTTTCTAAGCATGTATCGAATGAAAATGTTCTGTTATTTGATTGTTTGCTCCTAAAAATGCTTTTAACTCAACAGAAACCTTCAAAATGAACTCATTAGATTTTGTATTACACGTAGAAAGTAAGGAGCTGAGCCATACCCAGCTCTGCTCAGAGGCAACTAATGATAATTGGATATTCAATAGTAGTTGATTTTCCTTTTTTTCTTTATTTCTTTTTGTACTTATTGTGTTAAGTACCATACAAATTTTTGTTTGTGCTCAGGGTTTTGAGTGGCAAGATCACCAGGTCAAGGCACAGCAGATTTATGTTAGAACAAAATGTAGTTCAAACCACCCACATCTGCTTTCTTAACAGAAATCCCCCTTTTTAATAACACATCATGTCTCCAAGATGCTTTGTTTCAATAAAAATACTTCTGAATAACTTAACAAAGAGCCCCTACTATGTACGAGAACATGCTATGTGTCAGGCATTTTACTGAGTATGTAGATATCACATCTCCACTTTACAGCTGAGGCTCACAGGCTAAGTAGGTTTATGTGGATCATAAAGCTAGTAGGTAGTTGAGCTAGAATTAGAAGAGGCAGGTATATTTGAGTCTTGCAGAAAGATTACTTCTTAGATTAAGCAGTTGTCAGCCATTATCTTTCTCTGGCTTGGTTTGAGACAAGCTTATGGATTTTAGGACAATGGGTAAGTGTGTCTCACTGGGAGTAAGGGGACATAGACTGTGGCAGAATTACAGCCTTGGGCTGTGGTAAGACAGTACACACCAGTCCTTAAAAGCAATGGCATCAGATTCACACTAACCTGGACTAACCACTTCAAGTTCTGTGACCTTGCCTAAGACAGTCATTTTTCTCTGATTCCAGATCAAACACAGGGATGTGCTACAGATAATTTGGGAGCTAACAAGGGCAAATTGTGGAGAAATCACACACCAGAGTGAAATGCTGGAAGGAAGATTCTGATCTCTCAAGGCTGACAGATCAGGCCACGAGAAGTACATGGTAACATGATTCTCAGTAGACAAACCTGAGAAAGAATTTCAGGGCTCAGTAACATCAGGGAGAGCCGAGGAGGAAGCTAAAGCCAAAGAAGTCACCAGGGATCCAACATCTGCATAGAGGGGTGGATGGAATTACAGACTAGGGTGGAAGCCCGAGAAACTAGTGGTGATGAACCCACATTGAGACCCGATGGTGGCCAGGCTGCTGGCCAGCTGGGTGGGTCAGTGCCCAGCACTGATCAATCTGTGCCTGTGTCCAGCCACCCAATGCCGGTGAAGGGCTAGTCAGGGAATACTGGGAGTATCTTCCCTGACTAGTAGGGCCCTGAATCCAAGCGAGGAGAGGTCTGATCATAGGAAGGCTTATCACCAAACCTGGAAACAACAGGAGCCCAGAAAATCAGCTGAATAAGAAATTTTAAAAGGAGAGGTGAGTTTCAAAATGAGTGGTTCCTTTTAATAGTTCTCAGCTGCCTGAGAACTGAGTCTGTTCCCCATCATTAAATGCCTCCCACTTCCTGTGGGTTGATGAGGGACACAAGTAGCCAGGAGACTCTAGAGATGTCTGCCGTGTCCCTGAGCAGCACACTGCTTGGCACTAAGTAAGCATCCAACAGATATCTGTGTACTGCACAAATGCAGCTCATTTTCCCAGAGCGTGTTAAACCTTTGTAACACTGTCGAACACTGCCATAGGCACCTAACAGAACGCTGCACTATTAGCAAGATTACATTTTATAAAAAAATTTACTAAGTTATCACCATAAACTTTCTCTTTAAACAGTTCCTCTGTTGTAATAAAACAAGTTCTGTTTTATCATGATAATACTGTTCACTGTTGAATAAAAATGAGTGGCCCAGTGCTAAAATGACATGAGAAATCATTATTATATATCTTGACTCATCATCAAATTTGAACCTATGAAGGCTGAAGCCTTGAGGACTTAAAGAACATAATTGAACCTAGTTAGTTGATGTCTACGTCTCCCAGACCCTCTGTCTCTACCCCAGCCTGGAGCACTGAGAACATTCCCTAGTGTAGAACTAAGGGCTCAGCATTGCAGCTGCTCCTGTCATTGGCCAGCTCTCCTTCCAGACTCTAACTCCATGAGGCCAGATATCTGTCTAGATCTTATTTGTGTCCACAGTGTCCCCTATGCTGATAGCGTTCTCGTGGTAGTTGCTTAATAGACATTTAATTGGATAATTTAGAAATATATTCATATTTTTAAAAATGAAATATATTCATATTTTAAAAAATGTATTCAAAGAATATTTGAAGAAGTAGTGATTTTCTTTTTTAGTGGAGCAAAATTTCAAAAGTTTATTTTATGGCAACAAATGATTTCCAATGTTCTGCTTTCAAGTTACAAGGAATCCCTATAGAAGTAATATATGTCCATTGTAGAATTTTTTATAAAGAAAAAAAAAGAGGAATCAATGTGTGCTAGAAATTATTCATACCCTTAATGAGCAGAGATTATCAATATAATTATTTTGTCTGTATCCATTTCCCTCCGTTTCCAAAAGTTTATGGAAATATACTCATGTTATCTTTTAATTCTATTTTTCGGCAAACTTCTTGTAGTACCCTCATATCTCTATTTCTGTCTATCTCCCTGTTTATCTGTGTCTATCTATCTGCTCACCGCCTTCACAATCATGTGTGTCTGTGTGCATTTCAATGTGGATGAGGTTTTCTATTTCAGAATAAAATTCTCCCCCACAGCTCCACCGTGGACACAGGAAATGAGTTGGCAGTGGACTTGTGAGTAAAGGAAAGATTATCTGGGCCAGTCTTGATGGTCAGATGTGTGTGTTTGATTTAAAATGTAAATAGTTAGCAATCTGCAAATGTACATGCTATATCCTATCAAAGAATGATGTCCGCAGAAAATGTGATTAGTCCTTTTTATATTCTTCTAGAAGGTTCACTATTTCATGAGAAATTTTTTTCACTGTTTTTGAAGAATTGCTTTTGTGGAATATTTGCAGGCAGAAAGTCTCTAAGGGACTCCACAATGAAAGAGCCAAACCACTTTACACATCTGGTTTGTAGATGGCAGAGATCACCAAGATACAGCTGTAAATCCCATTAACGGAGGTCAGGTTTTTAAAAAAAGATCTCAGTGGAGAATCTCTAAAACAATAAAACCCTGATCATCATTATAAAACAATGTAACTTATAAACTCATTACTGTAAATTCTATATCCCACTATTTCAGATTCTTTTTTCACAATTCTAACCTCTCCCAGCTAAACATTGAAAACTGGATAATCATTCCCACTAATTCTGTACTCTCCTCTTGCATCTTCTTTACACATTCAGTAATAAAAACATTGTCAAGAGCAACACGACCACGCTCTGTGGTGTGCAGCACCAATGCTGGACGGCAGCATTATGTATTAAAGCACGCAATTCACAGCTGCTTGTGGATTCAGTTTTCTTACTTTCACCACTTTCAATAACCAAAACTGTTAGACATTGGCAAACAAAGTTGAGCAAGGTATTCTTATAACTTTAGGAAACAGGTGTAATCATACGCTCTCCTGCAAACATACGATACCCCAGTTTACATTTTATATATATTATAGGAGGGTACTTCCAAAAATTTATGAAAAGATTTGTACTATCTTCTAATAATATTTTTCCACCAGCTTTCCTCCTCCCAAATCCAGCAGTTTTATTTTTTCTTAAAAAAAAGAAAATAAAGAAAGAAGAAGGAACCAACTAAACAGAAAACGTAAGGCAGCCACGTGGCTCGCTCTGGGCAGTTCTGCATGCGTGGCTGTGAACAGGAGGTCTGGTCCTCACACTGGCTTCATCCGTGGCTGTGATCTGTTTCAGCACGTCACTAGGTGGGGGAGGCCGGAACTCGTGGCAGACTGAGAACAAACCATGAAGGTCTGGGGCAGGGCGGGGAGCCAACAGTCCAAACATAAAACATAAAGTGCACCAGCACAGCAGTGTGGCAGCAACCTTCTTAGGTGGCCTGTGGGCCAGGAGTCAGCAGGAAGACAGAGGAGGTTCTGGGCCATGGCACCTGCCAAGGCTCCTGGAGACGGGCTGCAGGCGCTGATCTCACTGCCGCTTGCAGGCAATAGCCAGTGATCTTGCTGCTGAGGAGCAGGTCTTGTGGGGGGAGGGGGATTATTTGGTGCTCAGCTGTGCAGACTCCACGCTGTTCATGCACATGGCCACAACAGTTCCATTCTGACCCGCTTCCTTTTCTGTGAACTGTCTGGGCACTGCAAAGTCCTGAGTGTAGATGATGTCCTTGATGTTGAAGAGGCCCTTAATCTCACTGACGCCACTGTGCAGGTCCCATCCAGTTTTGACAGGATGGGCACCAGCGCCTCGGACAGCAGGTATTCCTTCTGGAATGAGCTGTACTGCTGGATCTGCCTGATGGAGAACCACTTGGTGGGCTTGTACTCCAGCATCTCTTTCAGCAGGTTGGAGAGCTGGGGGCTGCAGTCCTCGGTCATGTCCGCCTTTCTGATGTTCTCAAATGGCTTGTAGATCTTGTTCTCCTTGAAATGGTACAGGTTCGTCGTGATGTAGAGCACGACCCCAGCTGACCGATGACCATCTTGAAGCCAGAGAAGGTGTGCAGGCTGCTGGTGATCTTGGGTGGCTGGAAGGCTTGAGAGCCCTGGCTTGTCTGGCACGTATCATCAACAGTGAATGGGTGCAGGGACTCAGCGATGCCCAGGTCAGGGATCTTGAGTGTGCCTCTGGTGGTGAGCAGCAGGTTGCTCTGCTTGATGCACTGATGGCTGATGCCCCACCTGGGCAGTCACTTGAGGCCACTGATGAGCTGGCAGAAGTACCCGTGGGCCAGGCACATGGGGAATGCATGTTGGGCACACTGTCCAACACCTCCTGCATGCTGCTCATGCAGTACTTCATCACCATATGCATTTTTTCTTGCTTTCATCATGCAGAACATCCACCAGCTGGATGATGTTTTTGTGTCATATCCTCCTGCACAGTAGAATTTCCAGGTGTTCTAGGTGCAGGTGCAGAGCTGGCTCCTCTCAGGTGCTCCAGGTGGAGGTGCAGAGCTAGCTCTTCTCAGAGACCGTTCACCAGCACCTGATCTTCACTTCTTCACACTGGCCTCCCCAACGGGGATTCTTCACAACTTCTTCTTGAGGATCTTGACTGCTCTCCTGCTCAGCGTCTCTGAGTCCAATACCTCCTTCACCCTTCCTAAGACCCTTCACCCAGGAAGTCCCCCGTCAGGTACTTGCTGAGGGGCTTGGCCTGCTCACTGCAGGGCTTGCTGCTGGGCATGATGTGGTGGATGAGGGTGTCCAGCCCCACTGATATCAGCTCACCCTCCGTGAACATGCCCCACTGCTGCAGCCTCACCACGTTCAGCCTGGCCCCAGCACCACCTGGGAGTTCCACTAGCTATTGCTTAATCCCCAGGTGAGAGATTCTTCTTGTTGCCCTGACTTCCATTCTCCAAATATTTAAAAAGAAAGAAAGAAAAAAAAAAGAAAAAGAAAAGAAAAGAAAAAAGGCAATGAACCCCTCCCAAAATAAAACATTTCCTTCAACAAAAATGATTGTCAGTTCAGGCTGCAAGCCAGGTTCAAGGTGAGGGGTGTGCAACTTGGACCTGAGTTGGAGGAATGTCTGCCCTCAGGGCAGGGGGGCAGCCCATGCAGGGTTAGTGTGTCCAAGAGAGTCCTCAGGAGGCCTGCTGGGGCTGCTCAGTCCTAGGTTATCATTTGGGACCTCAAACCCATTGACAAGCACTCAGGCAGGCAAACGCAGCCTTCTTGGGGGTGCATGCCCCTATGCTGGGGTGCATGTTAAAGGACCTGCAGCAGCTGGTCAGCAAGGGACCCCCAAACCTGGGAAGACAAGCTTTGCTGGGCCCTCTTCCAGCTATGACCCTGCAGTCCCACCGCTGTCCCCAGCATAAGCAGACAGCATGGCTGCCACCTGGACATGGGAAGGGAGAGCTGGGGGCTTCCAGGTGCCCTCCTGTCCTGGTCAACAGCCCTGCTTTGGGCAGGCAGCTCCCAGTCACTCTCTCCACTGACCCCTCCACCAACTTTCTGAAGTACCCTTATATACGTGTGCATATCATATGTACATGCATTCTCTGTCTATATAATATTTATAATACTGTCTGTCCATAGTATATAAGTCATATATGCAGAATTAAAGTGAAATTATACTATAAATATTTTATAATTACTACAAACGATTTATATATATATATTTCATAATAATATGTCATTAGTATTCATCCCATTGACCAAATTTTAAAATCTGGTTACCTACAGCACTCATTCTGATTTGAATTTTTTTCTCATTCTGTGGTACAGGTATGTCATCCTTTGCCAACTATATAAAGAGCAATTTAGAAGCAGGTTGTGTTGTGCCTTCCATGGCCCTGATAGAGTGACAGGTATTTTTAAGCTATTTAATTAGTACTTCTAGAATGAAATTGGTGATGAGTAGAGTTCCCAATTTACCACCGTTTTATATTTAAGGGTTAAAGGTTAGGTATTTTGCAAGGGGATCAAGAAGGTATATGGGTTAGGAAGATAAATTGCACATAAAACAAAGACCCCAAATGGTTATAAACTCTATCCATTCCCATCTTCATGCAAAATATCATGTTCAAAAGTTAGTTTGAATGAATGCAATGTGTACTACCTTTAATATCAATGGGAACATCAAGTAGAGAAGATCAATTACGCCAAGGGCCTACATCGACGTAAATTCCAAAATCTGAAAATTCCTTGATGTGTTTAGGATTCAGAAAAAATAAAAGTCTGTCTCACAATATTATCCTACACATTTAACACAAAGTATGTGGGTAACATCAATTAATAATTAAGATATAATCATAATTATATAAGATATAATTTGGGCTTTGGCCCAAATGGCCAAAGCAATCATGGACATACATACATACATACATACATACATACATACATACATACATACATACATATATACATACATACATAAAACCAGAGGCATTACAATACCTGTAGAAAGCTATAGCAACCCAAACAGCATGGTACTGGCATAAAAAGAGACACATGGACCAAAGGAAAAGAATAGAGAACCCAGATATCAACTCAGGTATTTACAGCCAACTGATCTTTGACAAAGATGCCAACAACATACATTCAGCAAAAGATAGCCTCTGCAGTAAATGGAGCTGGGAAAACTGGGTATCCATGTACAGATGAATGAAACTCATAACTCTCACCATATACCATAATCCACTCAAAATGGATTAAAGACTTAAGTATAGAACCTGAAACTATAAAACTTCTAAAAGAAAACATGGGGGAAACACTTCAGAACATAGGATTGGGCAAAGACTTTATGAATAAGCCTCAAAAGCACAAGCAACAACAACAAAAAATAAACAAATGGGATTATAGCAAACAAAAAGGCTTCTACACAGCAAAGGAATCAACAGAGTGAAAAGACAACCTACTGAATGGGAGAAAATATTTGCAAACCACACATCTGACAAGGGATTAATATCCAGCATATACAAGGAACTCAAACAACCGCACAGTAGAAAAATAAATAATTCAATTCAGGAAGAGTTTACTCTATTTGATGACCTACTAAGTCTTTTTGCCGTGCATGAACAGCAGCACCCTGAATGTAAAAGACAATGATAGAGATAGTATTGAGACCAAACCAAAAATTATTGTGTACATAGTCATAAAAGAGTAAGTTAGTTATATAACTTCATTAGATTTTTAAATAAACTTAATGTGCATTGAAGAACTGGCAGGTTAAGTGGACTGTTCATACAAATACTATACTTTACATTTTTAAAGTTTAAATTTATATATTTATTTTGGTGAGCAAGTGAAACCTGCTGAACACTTTCAGTGTTCCCGAGTAAAATGCATCTGCACTGGCCAGTTTTACATCTTCAAAAGCTCGAGCGAGTGATCCCATCAAATTCTGTGAGTTGATGTGGAAGAGAGGTAAGTAAATAAAACTACAGTATAAAGATTTGTGTGGTTTCACAGGCATTGGGCTTTTTTTTTTTTTAAAGATGACCGGTATGGGGATCTTAACCCTTGACTTGGTGTTGTCAGCACCACGCTCTCCCAAGTGAGCTAACCAGTTATCCCTATTGGGATCCGAACCCATGACCTTGGAGTTATCAACACCACACTCTCCTGAATGAGCCATAGGCCAGCCCCTCCCTCCCTTCTTTAAAAGAGATTAAACACTGTGCAAAGAAATTGAATTTTTTAAGAAGGTTGGAGTAAATACAGATAGTTCTTAAATAACTTAAGTGAAGCAAAAAGCATATTCCCCTCGCTGTTTCTTCCTGTAGAATGACACCCAGACCAAGCAATCAGCTGTGGATAGGAGCCTTTTATAGTTCACCTAACTATTAATTTATATTTTACCTCTTTCAGCTATAGAATTTAGGATCTTCTTTGAAAATTGGAGAGAAATTGACTTTTAAAAAATCAGCTACCTTTGCAACACCAAAGCAAGTGTGTTGTGGAAGAGGTTTGCATTTCCAGCCCTCCATTGACAGTGACAGAGGTGGTCCAGTGTCTGATCAAGCAGAGGTCACAGCCAGATGACCTGATCTTCAGCCCAGCACTGCCAGTCTGCATGTTGAGGGCACAAGGTGACTGTTATTAGCCAAAGAATTCTTTTAAATGACACCAGGAAAAGCTTGTCTTCTTCCTAGAAATAAGGTTTCCAAGAGTTAGAATAAAAGATGGGGGAGTTTTCTTACAGATAAAATAATAACACTTAACTACCTGATCTTCAAAGTTTCTTCTAAGTAAAATCTCAGGCATTGTGATTCGAACTTCATCCTTGGAAACACTTTTATAAAGAGTAAAATGAGTTTTTTTCCCTCTGTTGTCATTGTGCATAATATATAATTTATATACATACAAATTCTATATATATGTATATATAAATTCTATATATATATATATATTATATATATAATTCTAAACTTCCTACCTCATTAAATATATGTATACTAAATCTCTGAAAATCCCAAAATAAATAAAGTGTCCAACCTTTCAAGTAGCTCTCAGTCTATTGGGGAAAATAAATAAGGAGAAAATAAATTATGCTATAGTATTAAAACAAAAGTGTAAATAAAATTTTGTCACAATAAAAAATGGAAGAGTCAACTTCAACATTTTGAAATGTTGTTTTCAATATACCACCTGAAAAGTTCTAAAGATCTTACTGATTTTCTCATTGATTTCCTAGATTCAGACAAAACATTAGTGCCTATTATTCCAACACCCATGTTCTGCCAAAGTGAATCCAAAAGCCTGAGGAATCAAGTGACTTTCCCCAAGTCATCCATTCTGTTAGTGGTGTGGGTGTGTAGGTCTCCCTAACTCTTCTGTCCTCCCAGCTGTATTCCCTCCAAATGCTGCCCAGTATGTTCACAATACCCCAAATCCACATTCCTTCCCACGGCCAGTTCCACTTCTGCTTCTCCAGCCTGTGTTGTACCATATCCTCCAGCCACACTGGTGGCCTTTTGTTTTTTCAAACAGAGATCACTGTTCCTTTTGTCCTTGATTTTCTCTCCCCAGATCTTTACATGGCTGCTCCTCCTCATTCAGATCTCATCAAAAGTTGTTTCCTCAGCATGCTTTACTGATACCCCAAGTAAATAGCAACCCCTGTCCCATGACTGCCTGTTGTCCCATGTATTCCCATGATTAGAGTTTATGGTCTGCACAGCCTTTCTCTCAGTCTGGAATTAGTTTATGTGTTTATCATCTATTTTTCTCTACTTACAAAAAGCTCCAGGAAAGCAAGGCTCTTGTCTCTCCTTTTCAATACTGTGTCTCCAATACTCTGAGCAGCGTGGACCCATGATAAGTTCTTAACCATTTTTTTTGCTCAAGGAAGAAATAATTCTGGTTACTACAAATTATGCACAGGGTAAAGTAAAATCTACCTAAGTAGTGTGATTTGAGGGCTCCAAGAAGGATATATTTGTAAAAGGAAGAACAAATGACCAAGTAAGCTAAAATCTCTATGAGGGTATGTCAAAAAGCTTTTGGAAAAATAGAACTGAAAGATAATACAAATCTTTCCCTGAGAGTTTTGAAGACCTCCTGTATATCACTGACCCCTTACAGTAAAACTTTAAAAGAGGATAGTGAAATACAAACTACATGAGGAACATATCACATTTTCATATGTTTTCTGAGTGTGTCAATATTTTTCAAAGTCATTAACTGACACCTTCCTCCAGGCAAAGCTACTAGTCAGTAAGAAATGACTTTCCAGTAGTTTCAAAGTGGTTGATACTGCCCAGGAAAGGAAATGGGCCCTGAACAGAGTTTTGGAGAGTATGAACTTTGAATGAGAAGAAGTGGTGAAGGGAGATGAAATGGAGAAGCCAGGAAAGTTGAAGGTAAAGTGGGGACAGGCAGATGTGGCAGTGTTGGTGGGAGCTGCAGAATTCAGTCTTAGTAAAGAAGGCGAAGGGCAAAGTTAAGAGGAATTTCAAAAGGGAGTGAGTGATTAAAGCTATTAATGTTGTGGAACAATAGAGACAAGGACTGAACTGTATGTGTCCTTTATATTTAGCAACAAGGTCATAGTCGGCAACTGTGATTTGTAAATATAACTCCAGGTGCTATAACAAGTAAATCCTTGCATGTCAGTGGTTTGCATAATGGGAGTTTGCTTCTCACTCACAGAAGAGTCCAGAGCACGTGTTCTTTCTTGGCAGGTGGCCTTCCTTGTGCTGATTTAGGGCCCATGTTCCTTCTTTCTTTTGGTCCCTTCCTATTCTAGGGCTCCAGAGTCTCCCGAGTTCACCTAGTGAGTGTGGAAAAAGAGACAAGAGAAGGCACAACTGCTTTTTAAATCCCTGAGCCTAGAAATTACACATGTCATCTCAGTTTACATTCCCTTGACAGAGAACTAGTCACAAGCCCCGGTACTTGCCAGGGAGCCATAAAATGTAGTCAGCGGATTGACACTGCTTCCTGAAAATATGTTGTGGAAGGAGAAGCACAGATAATGATGGGCAGTAACCCATCTTCCAGGACAGCAGAGGAGCAACTTGCACAATAAGGTCATTTTCTTTTTATAAATATTGATTGCTTTTCTAGAAATACAGGGCTTTTCTAGAATACTGTGCCTATTCTCAAAAGTTGTAATTTACTAGAAGAGATAGACTTATACACAAATTATGGTAATTCACAGCTATTTCTGATTATTCATGTTAATTTTATAACAGAAAAATAGGTGAAAACAATGGAAAACAAGTCCCCATATATTGCTCAACTAGTGAAAATGTGGGCTCCTTTCATTGATATATCTTATCTCTCCACTTTCAGGCAGCAAGCACTTGCATAAATTCTCTCCATTCCCAGGTCAAAATCTGCCGCTGATTGGATTGATCACTTGTACATGAATGTATCTTGGTGTGAAATCTAGACCATTAAAATCCCAGTGTGGGTTGTGTAACTAAAATCCTATATTCCTCATTTGTATTGTTTTCTACATTTTTTTTAACCTTGAAAGCACATTTCACTTTTATTATTGGGTAAACAATTTGTGCTCTGGGCTTAGAATACTCTATAATAAAAATGATTATTTCAGCAGAGATTGCAGATGGAGAAAGAACCAGGGAACAGTTACATTTTCATAAATTACTTAGTTAACAATTAACTCTTGGAAGACCGTATGCCTGGAAAAAGCTTGAAACAAAACTCCGAGACTTAATTTGACTGTTTCTACTTCAATTGAAAGAAGTTAGTGCCTTTTTAAAAAAGGGCCAGAAGGCAAATATTTTAGGATTTGTAGTATACATATGATCTCAGCCATAACTACTCAATTCTGCCAAGATAGCATGGCAGCAGACAGACCTAAACACAAACAAAAGCACAAACCATTGAGCATGATTGTGTTTCAACTGAACTTTATTAATTGATGCTGGACTTTGAATTTCATGTAATTTTTACATGCTATGTAACATTAATCTTCTTTTGATTTCTTCCCCACCATTTAAAAATGTAAAAGGACCAGCCAAAAATAGGTAGGAATCTGGATTCAGCCCACAGGTAGTTCACTCACACCTGGTATATAGAATGATTGAAATAAAAACACAATTTTGTCCTAATCTATGTTATTTTTATCCAAAAACATATGAACTGTAAAATATTAACTGTTATACTCTATATACTCTTTTAGGATAGAAACTAATAAAATATATTTTTCAAGTACATGAAATGTAAGATGGCTTTATGTACTATAAAATTTTAACATCAATATTAATACCTACTTTTTGTTTCTGTGTGAGGTGTTTTTGTTATTTATACTAATGGAACTATAGGAAATAATCCTAGGTCAGTTCAAAGGGCGAAAAAATTTCAGTCCCACCCATGGTTAGCACTCTTTGAAGCCCTTAATGCTCAGTTAATTAGTAGCCGCTGGATGGAGAAAGGTATTTCTTCATGTGCGTTGGTATGTGTGTTTGGTTGGGAGAGTGAGAGATGATGTTATGTGTCAGACCTCTCCATGTCCCTTTTAGATGCCACTAGCTCAATCACTGTGGGTAAAGGATCATGAGATACTTATGTGTCTTCTGCCTGGCTTCATGCTTGATGCCCTGATCAGACACAGCATTTCATTTCCAAAGTCACAGGTGACAGAGTAAGTGCAGAATGTTTTGCTGCCAATGTCAAAAGGTCCAAAGAAGAAAAGATAGTTCTACCCCTAAGTATGGATTAAAAACAACTGAAACAAATGGCCATTTTCAATTCTTTGGTCTTGTTTAAGTTTTATACATTTGATATCTGTTTGTTATTACCTACACATATCTAGGGATTATTTGCCTAGGCTGCAAAAAAGGAAAAAAGAAAGAGATATAGAAAATAGGCTGCTAAGGATTTAATTCAGCTTCATTGTTAAACCATAATACTAAAAACGAACTTTTCACATAATGTTCATTGATAGTTTTATCTGATAAATACCCACTTGAAATAATAGACTGATAAATCATCACAATAGTAAAAGAACTTCAATCATCTATGCCAGCCTTCTAGACTACAATTATTAATTAATCATTTATGGAACAAAAGCTCCTAGAAGTGGCTTTTAAAATTTTATTTTCTACTGAAAGATTATACTGAATTGAGGTGGAAGTCTGAAGCCTAGGAAAGAATACATTCATTTTGTGCTTTTGATTAACTCTGAAATTTTATTTGCCCTCTTACCTAGAAGAAGAGTGCCAGTGTATTTCCCCCAACCATCTGTTCAGAAAATTCGACACATCCTGCAAACTGTACTTGAGAAAAAATACAAAGTTTTAGAAATCACATACAAAAAAACCCAACCCAGAATAAAACAGAAAAATGCTATTATTAACATAAAGTAAAAATCATTAATGCATTCATAAATTGCTTCAGGATGCCTCTCCATTCCCCACTCCCACCTCTTACACACAACAACCCCCCAAACTCCAAGCTTTCTTCTGTATCATAGTTGAATTTTCTTTTTCCAGGAAAAGCAGAGTATTCTGAGTGTGCCCATAAGAAGAGTAGTAGCTTCAATTGTTTCCCCTGGGGCGAGTTGACAAACAAGAGCGTTGCTTTCTCCTGTCTGCTGTAGATGTCTCCATGGGAGCACTGTTTGTGCAGAGAGCACACTTTCCAACTTTGCCTGAGCAGATCTGTTCGTCACCAGCCAGAAGGGTTGTCAAAGCAATATGCTTATTATGTTCTACATAATGCAGGAACTGGCGAATAGCTAAAAATAATTTATAAAAAAGAATATTTGCCCCTAAAATGTTACTGATACCTGTGGTGAATGGGAAATTGTTTTCTTTTGTATTTACTGTGTTTTTCTAATAAAATGAGGACTCATAAGCAATCAGAACATTATGCATGCAAAAGGCTGTTTGACCTTCGCCAGTTCTATTTTCTTTCTTTCTTCTTTCCCTGCACATTCATTCCTTTTAAAATTTCTCCACTTGCTTTCTTCCCCATTTCCTTCACCAGTTTCCCTTTCCTGTTCTCTCTTACTTATTTGGTCTCTTTGCTTTCCTATACTCTCCTATTATTCTTCTGTCCACTTCATACTCTCTTGGGATGAAGGATGGCTTCTGGCTGAGGCATGGCTGTGAGAAGGGGACATTTTAGAGCTAATGTGTCTTATTAAAGACAACACAACAGTAGAAGGATGAGACAGGTCCAGGCCTCCTTGTGGCCAGGATCTCTTCCTTCTCCCAACAGCATGGTTCATTGAAATAGCTCCACAACCTCATTAAGGTAATTTTTGTAATATTTCTATCCCTAATATTTTTTTCTTCATGAAAAAATGAAGTTTCTTTTGAGTTCCTCTTGTTCTCCTATTTTCCCCAATATTTGCTGGCAGTGGAAATCCTATAAATCAGTATTAAGTTCTGACAATTCCACATGCCACCAGTTAAGTGTAATGGTTCTGAGGTGCAAGCATAATTTTTTTTAACTAGGCTTTAACTTTAGTGGAATTTGAATTTGACAGTCCCAATTCACGTGTTTCAACGTCTGAGCAAAACAGCCCTCTTTGAGTTCTAATGGAATGAACATAAAAAAATTAACCTTTTGCCACAAAAACACACTATTCCAGGCAAAAGCTTTCACGCTGTTTCGAATCAGTTCTATGTAGTTATAGTAGAATGAATAGTTCTAACATAATTCATAGAGTGATGAAGGAGGTAATGGAAAAAGCAAGTAAACCCAGGCTTCCTTACTTATTCTGTGAAGTGCCATCAGTAAGTATGGGATATTGACCTTGAATCCAGTCCATTATCACATTTTAAAAAATATTACTTGTAATCTGTTAGACATTCACTATATACCTAAAAATAACAAGGCACCTGTGGCAAATGCTTGAGATTTTTCATTATGACTATTTTTAACTTGTATTTTTTGAACTCACTTATCAATTAAAAAAAATCTTCAGTTAACCATCAATAGTCAACAAGTTGTTCATAAATCTTTCCCTTATATCTTTGAAAAAGAGAAAACATGTATAGGAATAAAGTGTTTAGTTTTTAAATATTTAATATTTCCTTTTGACAACATTAAAGCTGTTAACGCCATTGGCCAGTTATCAATTGCTGAGTGTACAAAACCTGGCTCAATAAAATATAGTTCCATATAATTTTTCCAAAATGCTTACATTTTAAAGTTTATTTAAAAACCTTTATTGTTTTTTAAAAAATATGTGTCTGTACCACTCTTGGCTGTAGCTTTTTTTAGTAAAGTAGTTTTTGGAGCGATCTTTGGTCCACACTGGACCGTTCTTACGAGTCACTTGTGCTGGCCGTTTCCATCAGCACCGGTGGCCTCCACTCCGGCCTGGCCCGGCTCACGCGCCCTCCTGCAAGGCCGAACTCAAACTCCGCATTGCCGGTGGGACCGAGGCTGCTCCGCCCGTCTGCGCCCCGGCCCGGTGTCGGCGGGGGCGGGGACTCTTCGCGCCAAGACCCGCCCCGCGCCCCGCCCCCGGACACCGCGCACGCCGCGGTTTCCGGCGAGACCTTGAACCCGGCAGGGGTCGCACCCGCTTGTCCATCTGCGCAGACCTTGGGGAGAGCGGCTCGGGTACCTGGGAAGTGTCGTTATTGTATTTTACGTCAGTTTTGGCTTTTCGGAGTTATTTAGAGGCTTCTCTGCCGCCTGCTTTGCGTCCCCCGATCCGGGCGGGGGTGGGGCCGCGTCGTGGGTGTTTTCGTCGCCGCTCGTTGTCCGCCTTCCGTGGAGTGGGTCGTGAATCCCAGGGGAACCCTGAGCTCCGGAGGCGGGTGCTTAGCCACGGAGCGCGGTGCTGATTTGTGTCCTGGAGATTTTATTGCTCCGTGTCTTGAAACACAAGGTAAGTGCCGCTTTGAATTCAGGCCCCTGGGCACGGCTCCAAGGCCCTCGCCCACCCCCAGTTTTTATGGAAACTTAATTCTTTAAGCAGAACAAAAGGGGCGTGAGTTACTTTCAATCTTGTTGGACTCACTGATACAACATACTGTTTTTTAAGGAAATAGTTACTTTCCCAAGGGTGCAGTGTCACGTGTAACTACGAATAGGGTTTCCGGGTACTATTTTGTCCTCCCCTCCCCCTTTCCCAGTCTAACTGTGATTTGGAAGCAGACGTTTCTAAAAGTTTACAAACGTTGGGTATTTTAATAATTTCATTCTTGGAGCAGGGGTGAAAAGCAGCACCTCTACTCCTCCCTAAAGAGACACTGAAATAGTTGAAGGGACTGGAGTATTTGCTTTCCGATGTTGTAATAACTTGGTTAACTGGTAAAAGTGGCTGGTCATTGAATCTTGCTCAGTTTCCTGTGGGCCTTTGTTATTAGAATTGAGGGCATTACAAAAATGGTTGATATCTGTTCAGTATTTACCACAGGCCAAGCACTTTCACATATTACCACACTTGAATGCTGACAACAGCCCCAGGAAATTGGTACCATGGTTATCATGGTACAGTGAAGGAAACTGGGGTTTAGAGAGGGTGGGTAGCTTGCCTGTTACTTCTTAGCTACTAAGGGCTAGAGCTGGAGCTCGGACCCACTTCTTTCTGACTGTTCGAGAGCTGTGCTTTTAACCACCTTTGATCCAGCCGCAGGTGCAGGCCTGGTGTAGTCTCCTGTCTGGACAGTGGGAAGAGAGCAATGCAGAAGGACACCGGCTCACTGTAAGTGCACAGTAAATGGGAATGGAATCGCCAGGAGCTTGTCAAATCCAGAGTTCCTTTCCCCAGCTGAAAAGAGCTTCGAGAGGAAACTGCCTGGGGCAGCACGACGGGGTGTGGGAGGAACACTGGACAGGCAGCCAGGGACCTGAGTTTGGGTTCCAGCCCTGCCACTGACTAGTCATCCAGCCTCTGTAGACTTTGTTTTCGTTTGTACAGTGATAGAATATGTCTGGAATGATGACATTTTATTCCATCCTATGATTATGTGGTTTGCTTTTAAACCGTGATTGGCACTGATTTCTCACTCTTGCCTTTTCAGAGTGCCTTTACATTGGTTTGGCTTTAGCTATGCAGCACTGATTGCTTCTGGTGGGATCATTGGCTATGCAAAAGCAGGTAAGGTGTTGTAGGTACTTAGCCTCTTGGAGACAGTTCTCAGGGTCCCCAAAGAGCAGTCCTGCTTGAGTCAAGTTTGCCATAGGCCGTCCAGCTTGAGCACAGGGTTGGTTGTCAGTCCCATAGCTTCTCCTGCACTCGCGTGTGGTTATCTGGTCAAGCCAAGCCAGGCTTCTTGTCCAGTCACTTGTTTTGCCTCTTTATCTAAAGACAGGCAGGGGTGGTAGTAAGTTATTATCATTGACTGCCATATATTAGCCTGGACCCTAAAGTGCCATCTCTGGGCTCTTCAAGTAGGAGGAAACCTCTAATCTTCACGTATTTATTTTTTGAGCTCTCATTAAACTAGGTAGAAGCATGTCAGTGAATGTGCTTGTTTCTACCTCCTCCACCCCCATCCTTATCTGCATCCCCACTCCAATATGCACACACCAGAGTTCTTATTCTCCAATTTTTTTTTAACTGACTGGCCCTGTTTCCCTTTCCTTTTGTGACTTACATGAGGTCCTGCTCATACACAATTCCAGCCCTTGGTTGATTGGGCCTGGTTTAAGGATGGAAGATCTTTTCTCTTCTTAGATGGAAGTGCCCTTTTTCCTCCTTAGATGGAAAAGTGCTGCCTGTTAGAGCAGAGAGGAATGGGGTGGGAAGACCCTGGCTTCTCTGGTAAGATAGCAAACTCCCCCCAACATTTTCTTGCTTGAGAAAGCCTTGGTTATGAACCATGCTGAGAAAAGTTCTGTGTGCTGTATTCCTCTGTAAGGAGGGGTAGTCAAGTGTCTGACCTTACAGCGCAGGCCTGTGTTTGCTTCCCTCTAGGTAGCGTGCCATCCTTGGCTGCCGGACTCCTCTTTGGGGGCTTAGCAGGCCTGGGTGCCTATCAGCTGTCTCAGGATCCGAGGAATGTCTGGGTTTTCCTAGGTGCGTCTGCCTCAGTGTCTCAGTGCCGTTATGTATCCAGAATACTCTACCTGGTAAAACGAGGCCCTGGTTTGGTGGGATGTGGCAGGTTCTTCACACTTCTGACAGTTTCTGTGCTTCTGCCAACTCCTAAGAAAGTTTTAAAATGGGGCAGGCCGGGTGTGCTAGTCTCTGTTTATCTTTTATGTACAGAGTATGGAAAGGTTTTCATACATCATGAATTTAGATTTACCCAGTGCAATTAGTACTCTCCTTGTACAAGCTAAGTAAATGCCTGTTAACCATGGAAGTTGCCCACTGAAGACTGTCTGCTGGGGCACTACTGAAATACCACACATGTGGGTCATGTTTGCATCAGTACTGTTTTTTTCCCATTTGAAAATCACTTACCTCTATAGCAATCAGCTAAGCGTGGAACACATAGGCCTTCCCTTCAACTTACTGCTGAGTAAAACATGAGCATAAAACGAACTGTGAGCAGCACACTAAGCGAGGAGTGTTGGGAAGGGAAGATTACTTATCAGGGCGGCTTTCAGCACATTTCTACTGGTCTCCACCCATGTGTCAGGCACTGCTGGGAATGTGAGTCCCTCACTGTGTCTGCAAAGCCACAGTGAGAACAAATGCAGATCTGGCCCTTAAGAGTGTGAGAGTGGAACAGGTGTGTGAGCAGAGTGGTCTGTACATGTCAGACGTGGGCTGGGAAAGGAGGCCGGCCGTGGCTGATTCAGAGTGTGCTAGGGAAGGAGCAGGCACCCAGGTCTCAGCACTACCTAACACCTTCCCACCTCAAGCTCCACGGTGACTTTCAGATCTCTTCTTCCCCATCTCAGATCCCACTCCTCCACTTTCAGCAAATGACCTCATGCTTACCTTAAGAGAAAATATAGCAGCCACCAGCTGAGGCCTCCCTTCAAGCTATCGGCCTCCATGCCTTCCCTTGTCTTGTTCCCTCCTCTCCAAGGACAGTCCCTCCACCCCAGGGGATTTGGGTCCTCTTCTCCTGCACCTTCCCTGGAGCTTTACATGACCGAGGATCCCATCTTTTATTTATATTCTGCCTTTTAGCTGGATCCCTCCTATTGATGCTCACACGAGCTCATCTCTCACCAATTTAAAAAAAAGGACCTCTGCGACCCCACTTCTTCCTTCAGTTGCTTGCCTTTTCTTTCCCTTTGGAAACTTCCCTAAAAAATTCAAACTCCATCTCCATTTTCTCCCCTCACACATTATTGACCCACTTCAGTCTCCATTGACCTGTGACCTGTGTTTGTACAACATCCAGGGTACATTTCTTTCTCTCTCTCTCTTTTTTAATTATAAAGAAAACAAAACTTATTGTGTGTAGTTTTGGAGGTTGGGAAGTCCAAAGTCCAGGGAACACATCTGGTGAGGTGACAGTAGTGGTGACAGTGACCCAGGCAAAATGGCAGAAATGGTGGAGCAGAGAGAGAGAGAGACTCTCGTGCTCTCCTTTTACAGCCCTCAGAACCACCCCTGTTATCCAAGTGGATCAGTCCATTCACCAGGTACAATCTTCACAGTCACCTCTTCAAGGCCCCACCTTTCAGTTACCATGACAGGATTTCCCACCCTCTGAACAGTCACAGTGGGGACTAAGTTTCTAATACATAAAACTTGGGATGCAAGTCAATCCACACAGTGTACATTTTTCAGTTCTCATTTTGCTTGGCCTGTTAGCTGTTCTCAGCATCATTGGCCAATCAATTCCCATTCTCCTGGTTTTCCTTTTATCTTCATTTTCTTTTGTCAACCCATCTTCCTTTGTGGCCATTAAATATTGACCTTCCTAAGGCCTGGCTCTTTTTACCTTCTTTGTTCTCTTTCACTTGACAATGTCATAGAAGCCCATACCTTTACCACAGTGTTTTAGTCCATTTTGTGTTGCTATAACAGAAACACCTGAGACTGGGTAATTTATAAAGGAAAGAGGTTTATTTGGCTTACAATTCTGGGACAGCTGCATCTGTCATGGGCCTCAGGCTGCTTCTACTCATGGCGGAAAGTGGCAGGCAGCTGGTGGGTACAAGCAGATCACATGGCGAGAGGAAGCAAGAGAGAGAGAAGGTGCCAGGGTCTTTTCAAGCAAAGAGCTCTCATGGGAACTAATAGAGTGAGAACTCATTAATCTCCCCTCCCCCAGGGAGCGCATTAATCCATTCATCAGGGATCTGCCCCCATGACTCAATCAGTTTCCAACACTGCCACATTGGGGATCAGATTTCCACATGAGTTTTGGAGGGGACAGCACATCCAAACTCCATCACACAGAATCACAAGTAACTGTCAAATTTTTCTCTCCTCCAATCTGTACTCTCATGAGTACAGCTGCCTGGTTGAGTCTTTCAGAAATCTTGAGGCCTCTGCCTAGACCTGGCCTTGTGGTCTCACACACACCCCGTCCTCTGTTCTCCATCCACTCAGGTTCTGATTGCTCTTCCTCCACCTGTATGACTAATTCATCAGCAGGTCCTATCAGTGCTTTCTCTACCACCATCCTGAGTTGTCGCCTTCTCCATCTCTGCAGCCACTTCCTAATCCCAGTTCTCCCTCTTTCTTGCCTGTGTTCCTGAGGAAGTGACTTCATCGCTGTCCCTGCAATTGGTTCTCTGTGATACAGCTAGAATTCTGTTTTTAGAATGCGGCTCTGTTCACATATCCCTCTGCTTAAAAGCTTTTAATAGCTTCTCATTGTTTTTAAAATGAAGACCACTATTCCCAGTATGGCTTTAAAGGCTGTGTGTGGTCTGGCCCTTCTTCCAGCCATGTCTTGATTTCTTTGCCACAGTGGGCTTTTAGTTCCTTGAATGTGCTCTGCTCCCTCTCACCACAGGGCCTCTGCATCTGCTGTTCCTCTGCCTGGATTGTGCTTTCCCCTCAGCTCATTAACTCCTGCTCTAATTTCAGATCTCAGCTCAGTCTTCCCTTCTTTGCTAAACCTTGCATGAGGTCCCTGAATAGGTCTCCCCCTATTATATTATTTGCGTAGCATTAATTGTTCCTGTAGCACAAATTATACTTTGTTTTTACTTGTGTGATTCTTTACAGTCTAACCCCTCAAGACTTGAAACACTATGAAAAGGCTGAGACTATATTTGACTTCGGTTGTGTTCTCCAGTGCCTAGTGCAGTGCTGTAGTTGGTGTTTTGAGAGATGTCCAGTGGGAAGAGCATGCAGGATGGAGGAAATAGTATCTGCAAGGCATGAAAAAAAGCCTACAGCATTTTGGACAAAATTGTTGATATTTATGACTGAAGTGTGGGTATTGCAGAAAAGTAGTGAGAGATGAGGCCAGAAAGACAGGCTGGGCCCAGACTGTGAAGGGCCGTAGTTGGCCAGTGTTTGTCCTTAGACCCAAAGGATGTGGGCAGCCATGAAGCTCCGCCATGTGGAGAACAAGGAATAAGTACCTTGTAGGGATCTAGGCCTTGAAAAGCAGGTGGGTCCCCTGCATATAAGATGTAATGATTTTTGACCCTTCTCTTTATCTTTTTCATCAGTTACATCTGGGACCTTGGCTGGCATTATGGGAATGAGATTCTACCACTCTGGAAAATTTATGCCTGCAGGTTTAATTGCAGGAGCCAGGTACTTTCCATTCTATTACCCTTTTATACCAGTGTGCAGTTATTTTATTACCCAAGGTACTTTGTACAGACGGTCCTTGACTTACAATGGTACATTGAAAATGCACTTTCAACTTAGTTTTTTCAAATAATGGTGGATTTATCCAGACATAACTCCATCATGAGTTGAGGAGCATCTGTATATTCAGAAATTTACTTGGTTTCATATACATGATGCCAGGCATTAAGTGAAATTATTTAATTTACACACAAATAGGAGAGTCTGCAAAAATAGCTGATTGAATGTCAAAATGGCATATTCATTCACTGAGGAAATGCTTTTGTTTTCATATGTGCTCCCTGGGCCACCATGGCTCCTCCCTACAGTGACAGAAGCTTCAGTGCAAGGACATGACCGCAGCTCTTTGGGTGACATTCAGGGTGGGTTCTGTATTTCTTAGTTGTATAGGTGTTCTTTGTTACTGAAAATTTTGCTGAAAGGGAACTTTTGATTGAATCCGGTTTTCTAATTAACTTTTATTCTAAAACTCAAGCCAATGTGTTTTTTTAAATTTAGTCCTTAAGTATAATAAAGGCATCCTGAAGGCAGGAGAATTTTTAAAAATCTGTTTCTGAAAAAGATGATGCACTCTAGTTTGATTGTAGTTGCAATGCTATCATGCATGTGATTTATACTTGAAGAAAAAGAGTCAGTGTAGACCAAGATCAAGAGCAGTAAACTGGAAGGCTGGAGGTCTACCATTATTTAGCTCTGTGACTGTGGGTAGGCCTTAATTTCTGTCACCTTCAATCTCGTCACCTCTTCAAATTATTGGCAGTTGGATTAAGAACTCTAGCCCCTGTGTGCTGTTTTGAGACTTCAATATAAGTCTGGCATATTTTTCTTTTGTTCCTCCAGACATGGAAGTTTTATCTCTGACTGCTCTGCCATGGTACTTTCCTCCCTGTGCTGTTGTGAGGAACCTGCAGAGCCAAAATAGTTACCTGTTCTGTCCTTTTACTGATATTTTTTGTTTGTTTTTTTGAACAGTTTGCTGATGGTCGCCAAAGTTGGAATTAGTATGTTGAATAGACCCCATCAGTAGTAAGCATGTCCCAGCTCGGACTCCAGAAGAATTCAAAATCTCCAAACTTCCACTATTTTCAGTCTATTAAGAGAAATAGGTGCAGCATTTCTACATGTTCTGACATTTTACTTTAAAAAAATAAAATAACAAAAAACAGCACTGAACTTGATAGAGGAAAAAATGAGTGTTACCATTACAGCCCTACAGAAGTGGTGAGTGTGTAACACAAGAGCTTATTGATACCTTCATGCAATTTGATTCTTGTGTATTGATGTTATCTCTTTCTGTATGTATCAAATCTCAATGTTAAGTCTCAACGTTGGGGACCCTGAGATCCCATGCCCTGTTCAGAGAACAATATGAAAAAAGTCTCTTTATGAGATTCAGTATGTCTGTTCTTTTGTTTATCTTAGAGCTCAGACCTACTTTGAAATTATGTTAAAATGAAATATCAATGAAAATAAAGTTTACTATAAATAAGACTTTCTATGTTGTCTTTATTGCCAAAGGTGTCTAGAGCATAGAATGAGATGTGGACAGCAGGAAGATACAGAAGTGTGAACATACTTTGTTAATATTATATTTAGGAATTATTCACTTTTGAATAATTTAAGGACCAAGGAAATTTATTTGATTATACATTGCACTGAAGCTTATTTTTAAAATGATCTGTAAGGATCTCTAAGATTAGGACTAAGCAAGAAAAAAAATGAAATTTTGGTTAATTAAGTTCGTCTATAAGTGTGAAAGTGAAAGGCCTGTCTAGAGCTTCAGTTACCTAGTTTGGACTCTACATGGGACACATTAACTGCATACTGGCACATTTTCACCTCATTTTTTTCAGCATTGAGAACTCAATCAGGTATCTCTTGCCTTAGTTTTCTCTCCCTAAAAATGAAAGGGTATTTGCTTCTCACCTCCACCCTACCTGGAATTGGTTGCGTTTAGAGTGTAATTCAGGCACTTTTATATATTTGCTTAAGCTCCTTGAAAGCGGTCTTGGTTTTCTCATCCTTTTTTATGTGACATGGTTTTGAGTACCTTCACCATCCTTGTAACTTTCCAGACATAATACAGCTTGACAGGGCCATTGTTCAGTCGTGATTCCCAGGACTCTATACAAGTGGGGTGTGACCAGGGTACTGTATCCTGGACTATGTATTTCTGTTTATGCAGCCAAGATCAAAATAAGAGTTTTGGACAGCTCCATTATAGCAATGACTCATTAAGCTTTTGGTCCACTGAGACCCCAGGTCTTTTCCTCACTTTCTGCTATTGATAGAAATTACTGTAGTGAAAGTATTGGTGCTTGATGTCACATGCTTGCAAATACATTGAATAAATCAAATTATTTTATGGTTCCTGCATAGTAATTGCTTTTCATCATATAGTTGTACCAAATTGTTGTTTTAAACAGTAGAAACAAATCCATTTACAAACAGTTCAATGGTGTGTGGTGTGGCTCATGCCCTGGCAAATCAGCTTATTTTGATTTCAAACATTGGTCCTGTAGAGTCTAAAGGAAAAGAGGCAAAGAAATCAAGAAGGTAGAATACTTCATTATCTTTTTGATATTATAGAAATGTGTTTGGGAAAAATAGAAACAAGTGGTGGTTACAGGGTGTTACAGTTGTCAGAACACCCACAGGTGGCCCAGTGTTCTCTTGAGCCAGGAAGAGCCATATGTGTGATGTATGTGTTTAGAGTTGGCCTTTGTCTAACTTGTTTACCCAAACATTGCTACTATGTGAGGGCCAGGGAGAGGTGAGTATTAGTTATGACTTATTGTCCCCCAGAGAGTTGAATCATAGGAATTTTAAGACCAGAGGCACAGGTACACCAAACAGAAAACCAATACTCGTTCTATATTAGTCCATCAGAAAGATGCGTTTTGTGTTCTAATGTAGCCCTCGGGTGATTTTCATGATAAATAGCTATGTAAGATATTATGATTAAATGTGATTAGAATCTTTGTCAATATTTTCTGTCGTCTCCCTCCAAATCCAGTCACATGCATGTGTACCCATGCAAATACACACACATATGCACATACACACTTGGCTATTGACAGTTAAGGGCACTTGCAGTGGTGTAGGCACAAGAAGGCCATAGACCATCCAAAGCTACCATCCTGTCAGGCTTCCATAGGCACAATTTTGAATCATGATACTGTCCCTAGTTTTTCATGTCATAGAGTATTTCCAAAGGGCACCCATTTGGGCCACCTTCAGGCCTAGAGAAAGGGCCCTAGCATCAGACCCTGAATGATAAGTTTCCCTGAAGATAGAAATTAGTTTAGCTGCAAAGTAGATCCCACTGTGACTCTTTGTTCCAAGCGGTCAGCTTTGAAAAGTCTAAGGCTACCCACGGATGGGCTGCGGGAGGTCTTGGTTGCCTGGCAGCTGTGATATAACGCCTTTGCCAAGTCCCCTCCCCCTTACCTGCAGTTTATGAAAGATTAGTGTCCTAAGGATTGCTCAGTCCTTGATGTACAAAGAACTAGTCATGGTGCCTGCACTCGAGTCTAGTGGAAGTGACGGACATCCCAAGTATGTAATAGAGGCAAGTACACATTACTAAGAGGCACAAAGAAGGGAATGGGCAGTTCTATTTAAGGAGTCCAGAAAGTCTTCACAGGGGAGATGAAAGTGAAGCAGAGCCTTACAAGGTGAGGAATTCACAGAGAAGGACAGGGACAAATGTTGCAGGTAGAGGGAACATTAACACACGCACCTGTGAGGCCTGAAACTATGACACAGTTGGATAAGTCCGTTCCTCCCATATGACTGGAGTGAAGGGTGTGAGATTGGCAGCAGCAGGAGATGACAGTGCAAGGCACATGTCACATCTTTGTATCTCTGGCTAAAGAGTTTGAGCTCAATCTGTTATTCTCATTTTTTTCTGTGACAATAGCAAGATTTATTTAGTATGAGATGGTGCTGTGGATTGATTGAATTGTGTTCCTCAAAATTCATAATTAGAAGCTTGATTCTCAATGTAGCTGTTGAGGGTGGGAAATCCTATTATGGTATTGAAGGGTGTGGCCTTAAGGTGATTAGATGGTAGGACCATGCCATAATGAGTGGATTAATAATGGAGGTTAGGGGCATGGTTCTGAGGGCTTTTAAAGGAGAGCACTTGAGAGTCTCTCTCTTTCTGTTCTGCCATTCTCACCATGTGACATCCTGCATTGCTGTAGAATCACTTCTCCAGGTGTGTTCCCTGAACTTTGGACTTCCCAGCCTCCAAAACTGTAAGCAATAAATTTCATTTTCTTACAAATCACCCAGTTCCAGGTATTTTGTTATAAGCAACAGAAACAGACTAATACAAAAAACTGGTACCAGAGAAGTGGGATGTTGCTTATAACAAATACTTGAAAATGTGGAAATGGCTTTGGAACTGGGTGTTGAGAAGCCAGAGGACTTTGGAGGAGCAGGCTAGAAAAAGCCTAGATGCTGGGCTAAGTTTAGAAGACAAAAACAAAACAAAACAAAACAAAACAAAACGGAAAACTTGGAATGTTTTAGAGACTGGTTAAATGGTGGTGACCAGAATGCTTATGGAAGTATGGACTGTAAAGACCATTCTAAGAGGTCTCAGATGTAAATGAGAAGAGACTTATTAGAAACTGGGGCAAAGAGCACCCTTGCTATGAACTGGCAAGGAACTTGGCTGCATTCTGTTCATGCCCAAAAGCTTTATGGAATGTGGAACTTAAAGGTGCTGACCCAGGAAATTTGACCCACTTTCAGCCGGGCAATATGGCAGAGAAGCAGAGAGCATTTTCAGGAGAAAAATGCAGTGGTGCAGCCCAGTGACCATTTGCTAAGGAGAAGAGTATAGAAGAAAGGGATTATGAAGAGAAGAGAAAAAATACCTTGAAGGCATTTCAGAGATCTTGGAGCTATGTCTTCCATTTCAGGCTCAGAGGCCTAGGGAGACAGAATTGGTCTTGGGGATCATGTCTGAGGCACCCTCCACAGTCTTGCTCCCCAGGGCCACCTTGGGAAGCTGCTTCCAGCACGAGCATTCCAGCTACTTTGGCTGCTCCAGCCATGGCTAAATTGGCTCAGGCGTGGCTGGACCCACAGCTTTGGAAAATACAAACCAGAAGCCTTGGTGGCATCCATGTGGTGTTAGTTCTGTAGGCTTACAGAATGCCAGAGCTGGGAAGCCTTGGGAGCTTCCTCCCTGATTTCAAAGGATGTATGAAAGCCTGGTGACCCAGGAAGAGATCTATTGCTGGGGCAGAGTCATCACAGACCACTTTCACTAGAGCAATGCCAAGCGGAAACTTGGGGTCAGAGTTGTGGCAGAGAAATCCCAACAATGCTATGCCTAGCAGATATGTAAGAGTGGGATTGCCATGGAGACCCCAGAATTAGCTATAGCTAATTAGAATAGCTAGTGGACCTATCAGCATGAAACACCTGCCTGGGAGACCTGGAGTATGGCCTGAGACCAGGAAAGCCATAGCAGCAGAGCTGCCCAAAGACTTGGGGACCCAACCCCCATGCCAGCGTGCAGAGGATGTCAAACATGGTGTCAAGGTACATGATCTGCCAGCTTTGAGATTTAATGCCTGCCCTGCTGGGTTTCAGACTTGCTTAAGACCTGTTACCCCTTCCTTTTGGCCTATTTCTCCCTTTTTGAATGGGAATATGTACACTATGCTTGTCCCACCATTGTATCTTCACAATATATAATTTGTTTTGACTTCACAGATGGGACTTTGAGACTTTGGACTTTTGAGCTGAAATAAGACTTTGGGGATGGAATGACTATATTTACCTGTGAGAAGGGCATGAACTTTGGGGGCCAGGGGCAGAATGCTGTGGATTGATTGAATTATGTCCCCCAAAGTTCATATATTAGAAACTTAATTTCCACTGTAACTGTTGAGGGTGGGAAATCCTATTATGGTATTGAAGGGTGTGGCCTTGAAGAGGTGATTAGATTGTTGGACTGTGCCTTACTGAATGGATTAATAATGGTGGTAAGGGACATGGTTCTGAGGGTTTTAAAAGGAGAGCATGTGAGTCTCTCTCTGCTCCACCGTTCTTGACATGTGACACCCTGCATTGCTGAAGGATCACCTCACCAGATATGTTCCTTGGACTTTGGACTTCCCAGCCTCTTAACCTGTAAGCAATAAATTTCATTTTGTTTATAAATTACCCAGTTCCACATATTTTGTTACAAGCAACAGAAATGGACTAATACAGATGGTAACCATGGAGGGACTCTTTACAATTTGTTGCATATGAGGTTTTCGCAAGGTGGAAGTTTGGATATTCAGCATTATTGTTTTTACAGAGAGAAGGTGGAATACCCCACTCAGTGATCAGTTGTGCTTGGATAAGTAGTACATTCAGCAAAAACACAGAAAACAGGATGGTGGACTTTCTTCTCAGAAATGCTGGATGCTGCTTTCCATCCTTCCTACCCCTCCATGAATCTCACACTTTTCCTCGTAGTTCCTTTTCTGAACTGTTAAAATGATTATTTTCTACATAAAATAAAAAGCCATAAAACCCCTTATTTTTGTTTCTTACTGATTTGTGGAAGCTTTCTGTGTATGATGGGTACTAATCCTTTTTTTTAATATTGCATTTTCTCTTAGCCTATTGTGTTTTAACTTTGTTTCTAGTATCTCTACATTTTTGCATAGCCAGATCTGTTCCCTTGCTTTATAAAGCCTTTTCTTACTCCAAAATGATAAAAATACATACTTAACAAGGCTGTTTAAAATTGAGACAAAATATGTTTGTGATAAAGAATGCACACAGGACAGAAGGGTATACAGTAAAATTAAGGCTCCTTCCCATACCTGACCTTCAGTCTCCCAATGTAAGAGGTAACCATTGTTATTCTTGCTTGTATTACAACATAAATGTATTCTTTTTGGGTTCCTGTTAACAGAAGTGAGGTCACAGTGTACACACTCTACTATACTTTGCTTTTCTTATGCTAACAATACCCTTATCTGGACATAGAAACATACTTCTTTTTAGCTTTTTAATTATATAGATATTACTATTTAATTTACTATTCTTTTACTGATAGGAATATGTCCTGTTTTGAAGCCCTCTGCTATTACAAAGAATGCTGTATCAAGGAAAATTACTATTTAAATCCCAGTTCACATGTACAAATGAATCCTCAGGTTACATTCCTAAAAGCTGAGTCAAAGCATATGAGCATTTAAAATTGTGTTTGCCCTCAGAAGAGGTTTCACCAATACACTCCCACCAATAGTTATTGAGAGATGTAGTTCCCCCCACCTTTGCTAACACTGTCTAATCACCCATATTCTCTGTTTCAACTACAGAGCCCTGCCGTGGTAATGCGATAGCAGCCATAGACAGTGCGTAAATGAATACCCATGGCTGTGCTCCAACAAAACTATAGTTATGAACCCTGAAATATGAATTTCATATAATTTCTACATATTCCAAAATAGTAATGAGATTTTGATTTTTTTCAGCTGTTTAAAAATGTAAAAACCATTCTTGCTGGCTGCACAAGAACAGGAAGTGGACTGATCTGACCCACTGACCAGTCTGCCAACCCCTGATCTATGCCTAAATCGTTATCTAAGTGTTGTAATAATTTAGTTAGGAATTGTTAAGCATCTTTTCATACATTTATTGACCAGTTACATTTATTTTTTCTGTGACCTTAGCTTTCATATCTTTTGTCCACGTTTGGTTTCTGTGTTGCTTATTGGAAAACATTGGAGAATGTGAGTCTCTCTATAAAGTAAAAAAAAAAAAAAAAAATGTTCCTTGTTGTACATATTAAAAATATTTTCCTCTGATTTATTGCCTTTTGATTTTTTAATGGGTTTTGATTTTTGTTTGTGTCATGTGGAAATTAAAACTTTTTATGGAATCAGATTTATCATGTTTTCTTCATGGCTTTCAGATTTCATGTCTTCCTTGGGAAAACATCCTTCATTTCAAGAGTGTAAAATAAAATTCTCTTATTTTCTGTCAATACTTTTGTACTTTTATTTTTTAGATTTCTATTTTTAATTTCTTTAGAATTTTTTTTTTGTGTGTGTGATGATGCAAATTAGGGATCTGATTGAATTGTTTTCTCAAAAACATAGCCATTTCCTCAATATTATTTATTGAGTAATGTATTCCTTTCATCTTGCTTTGAAATGCCACCTTTACCATGTACTGAATTTCTGGGTTTTTTTTATCTCTGCCATGGACTTATGTATCTTCTGTTCCACTGCAAAATTGCTTTAATTGCTGTAATTTTGTACTGTATTTTGATATTTGGTAGGGCAAGTTTATCATTGTTACTTTTCAGATTTTTCTTGACACAGTTACTTTTTCAGATAAATCTAGAATTAGTCTTTTAATTTTGAAAACTTCTTTGGGATATTTAACATTGTATTACAGATAAATTGGGGGGAGAGATCTAAGACTTTAAAATATTTACTCTTCAATCCAGGAACATTGTACATCCCTTCATTTAAATAGTTTTTTTTTTTTTAATGTCTTAGAATTTTAGAGCTTTACTCATAAGGTTTTTTACATTTTTGGTAAAATTATCGTGGAATGTTTTATAGTTTTGTTATTATGATTGGGAACTTTTTTCATGTATATTTTCTAATTAGGTATCAATCTGAACAAAATTACTGTAAATGCTTCTGTTAAACCAAGCATATTACCTCACTTAGGATTTTATTAGCTACTCTAATCTAGTCCTATGGCTTTATGTTAAAGTTAGAAATAGTAGAATGTTTGCTATCACTGACAAGATTCAACATTGTTCTAGAGACATTGGACAAAGTAATAAATGTGGGGTGTAAATAGTACAAATGAAGCATTTTTAATAGCTCTCATAATTATCTATCTAGAAAGTCCAAGACAAGCAACTAAAAACCTATTAGAGCTAAGAGTTCTATATAGCAGCAATAAATGAGATCATTACCAAAAACCAATAGCTTTCTATCAATAGCCATAATCAGTTTTCTCCCATACCATTGCAAATACCCAAGTCCAAGCTCACCATCTTTTACCTGGTTATTTAAATAATCTTATGCTAGGACTTCTTGTTTCCATGTTTTGGCAATTTTGCACAATTCATTCTCTACCCAGCAGGCAGAAGTATATTTCAAGTATACAGTAATGTACTGCTTAGCAATGTTATAGTTAATGATGGACCACATACCACACAGCCTAGGTGTGTAGGAGGAGGCTATACTCTCTAGGATTGTGTAAATACACTCTGTGATGTTTGCACAACAATGAAATCACCTAAAAATGCATTTCTCAGAATGGGTCCCTGTCTTTAAGTAATTAGACTGTAAATAGACTCCTAGACATAAAACCATTCAATGGTCTCCTACATTTATATCCCTCCTTTAGTTTCTATAACATTCTGATTTTTTTTAATAGCACCATCATAATTTGCACATACAAAATTTTGTGTGTGTGTTTATTAACATCTGCCTCCAAAAGATATGTTCTATGAAGAGTAGGGAAAACAACCCTTTTGACACTAACATATGCACAACACTTAGTACATGTTAGGCACTTTAGTAAATATGGGCGGAATAGTCTACTTTTTAAAAAGTCTTTATTTTTTAGGACAGTTTTTTAAATTTACTGAAAAATTTAGAAGATGCAACAGAAAGTTCCCACACACCTTGCACCCAGCTTCCCCTATTATTTCCTCTTACATTGGTATGATACATTTGCTACACTAATGAACCAGTACTGAAAAATTATCATTAAAGTTTATATTTCATTTTTAACTAATATCCTTTTTCCATTCCATGATCCAACCTAGGACACCACATTACATTTAGTTGTCATGTCCCCCTCAGCTCCTCTTGGCTATGATTGTTTCTCATACTTCCCTTTTTATGGATGACTTTCACAGTTTTGAGGGCTACTAGTTGCTATTTTGTGGAATGCACTTTTATTTATTTTTTATTTTTTGTGCCTGGCCAGTATACATATCCAAACATGACGTTGGTATTAGAAGGTTGCACTCTAACCAACTGAGCTAACTGGCCAGCACTTCCACGCACTTCTACTGGAATTTGTCTAGTGTTTTTCTCATGGTCAGACTGGGGTTATAGGTTTTTAGGAGGAAGACCGCAGACATAAAGTGCCATTTTTATCACATTATATCCAGGTTACATATATGACCATGGTATTGCTGTTGATGTTGATTATCCGGCTGAGGTAGTGTTTGTTAGGTTTCTCCACTGTGAAGTTACTCTTTTTTCCCTCTTTCCATACTATACTGTTCAGAAGGAGGCCACTGTGCACGTTCCACACATAAGGAGTTTGGAGTTATGCTCCACCACCCTGAGGGCAGAGTATTAACATACATTATTTGGAATTCTGATACATGGGAGATTTGTCTCCTTTCTCTCATTCATTTCTGTATAGGCTCATGGTATTTATTTTTTCTTAGGGTTATAATATTTTATTAGTTTTCTTGCTCAAATTGTTGCAGCTTTGGCCATGGAAAGCTCTTTCAGTTGGCTCCTGTGTCCTTTTGACATAGCCTGTTAATCTAGACTTTTTTTGGCTTGTTTGTATAGGTTGTTGTGTTTTTAGAACTTTCTTACTGTCTGGCACTACAAGATGCTCCAGGCTCACCTTGTATATTTCCTAGAATCAGCCAGTCCTAGACTCAGCCATTTCTCCAAGAAGCCTTGGTTCCTTTTATTGGACAGTGGTTTTGGAAACCAAGGTCTGGGTGCTAGGTGTTGCTACTGCAGTGAAATCTTTTCTTTTATCACTATTTTATACTTTTATCTTTAATCCCTTTTTACTTTAGTATTCTAATCACTTATGCTGAAATTCAACATACTTTCAGTGTTTCTTGTTTTCACAAATGGATCAAGTATATAGTTCTTTTTCCCTCTGAGATCTATTTTGGCTGAATTTTACAAGTTTTAATACAGAAGTCTATTTCTAAAGGTTTTTTCATTTCAATTTTGATATTTCCTTTTTTGAATCACTAAGTATCATCTACAACAATATTTTTTTATTTTTTAATTGGATAGACTTTATCGTTATATTCTAGTTTTCTTAAACTGTGGAAAGAAAATGTGGCTTACATATTTCTACAGTTGAATATTGACATTTTCTTTGTGGCTTAACATAGGGTCAAATTTTTGTGAATGTTACATGCATTTGAGAAGGACGTGAAGATTTTCCTTAATGGTCAAAGTTTTATATGCTGCACATTGGATAAACTTTGTTTATTGTGTTATTCAAACATTCATTTACTTATTTTAGGCCTCTGGTTCTGTTTTCTGAGAAAAAAATCCCACTTTGACCATGGTTATATCAATTTCTTCCTGTATTTATGATAAAACTTTGCTTTATATATTTATGTTGTTTGTTTTAACCTTTTATTTTGAAAATTTTCAAATCTACAGAAAAGTCTCAGTAATATTCATGAACAACCATATACCCTTCACCTAGTTTCACCAGGTCACCAATTGCTAACATTATGCATTCTCTCTCCACACACACAAACACACACATACACACACACACGTACTTCAAAAAGTTTGTGGAAAGAGTCATATTATCTTTTAATTCTATCTTTCCACAAACTTTTTGAAGTACACACATGTGTGTGCTAACATAGATGAAAAATCCTCAATCAAATATTCGAAAATCAAATCTGACAATGTATAAAAAAAATTATACATGACAACTAAGTGGGATTTGTCTTAGGTATGCAGGGATGGTTCAACATCCAAATATCAATTAATGTAACCTGTCACACATGAACAAACTAAAGAAGAAAAATCACATGATCACATCAGTAGAAGCAGGAAAAGGATCTGACACAATCTTATACCCATTCATAATAAAAATTCCTAACAGACTAGGAATGGAGAGCAGTTTTCTCAATTTGGTGAAGCACATCTACAAAAGCCCTATGGTTAACATCATACTTAATGGGAAGAAATTAGATATTTTCCCACTGAAATCACAAATGAGGCAAGGATGTTTGCTCTCACCACTCCATTTAACATTGTACTAGAAGTCCTAACTAATGCAATAAGATAAGAAAAGGAAATAAAAGGCATACTGACTAGGAAGAAAAAATAAAACTGTTTTTGCTTGCAGATGACATGATCCATCTGTAGAAAATCCCAAAGAATCAACAAAGAAACTCTTGGAAGTAATAAGCAATTATAGCAGGTATCAGGATATAAGGCTAGTATACAAAAGTCAATTGCTTTTTTATATACCAGCAATGAACATTTGAAATTACAATACCATTTCCCTTAGCACCAAACCAAACCAAAGAAAACCCCACATACTTAGGTACAAATCTAACAAAATATGTACAAGATGTATATAAGGAAAACTTCAAGACTGGTGAAAGAAGTCAATGAACATCTAAATAAATGGAGAGAGATTCCATGTACATAGATGAGAAGACACAATATTGTCAAGATGTCGATTTTATCCAACTTGATCTGGATTCAATGTTATCCTAATCAAATCCCAATAAGTTATTCTGTGAATATTGACAAACTGATTCTAGAATTTATATTGAGAGACAAAAGACCCATAACAGTCAATACAATATTGAAGGATAGAAACAAAGTTGAACTTACATTACCCATCTTCAAAACTTCTATAAAGCTACAGAAATCAAGATAGTGTGGTGTAAGTGAAAGAATAGACAAACAGATTAGGAGAACAGAATAGAGGGCACAGAAACAGATCCAAATAAATATCACCAGCTGATCTTTAACAAAGGAGCAAAGGCTATTCAATGGAGAATAGTCTTTCACAAATGGTGCTGCAACAACTGAAAAAAAAATGAAGATGGAACTTACATCTGTCACAAACATTAACTTAAAATGTATCACAGATCTAAGTGTAAAATACAAAGCTATAAAACTCCTAGAAGATAACATAGGAGAAAATCAATATCAATAGCACTATCCATGAAAGAAAAAATTAAGTTGGGCTTCACTAAAACTAAAAACTTCTGCTCTGTGAAAGATACTGTCAAGAGAATGAAAAAGACAAGCCACAGACTTAGAGAAAATATTTGCAAAAAGACATATATGATAAAGGACTTATTCAAAAATATACAAGGAACTATTAAAACAACAATCAGAAAATGAACCACCCAATTAAAAAACGGGCAAAAGATTTGAACAGACAGCTCACCAAAGAAGATATCTAAATGACAAATAAGCATATGGAAAGATGCTCACCATCATGTGTCATTAGGGAATTGCAGATTAAGACAACAATGAGATATCACTACACACGTATTAGAAAGGCCAAAATCTAGAACACTAACACCACCAAATGCTGGCAAGGATGTGGAGCAACAGGAACTCATTTATTGCCAGGGGGAACACAAAATGGTACAGCCACTTTGGAGGACAGCTTGGCAGTTTCTTACAAAACTAAACATACTCTTACCATATGATCCAGCAATCACAGTCTTTGGAATTTCCCCAAATGAGTTGAAAACTGATATCCAAACAAAAACTGGTATATAAACATTTATAGTAGATTGACTCAAAATTGCCCAAAAGTGGAAGCAATCAAAATGTCCTCCAGTAAGTGAATGGATAAACAAACTGTGGTACATCCAGACAATGAGATATTATTCAGTAATAAGCAGAAATGAGTTATCAAGTCAAGAAAAGACATGGAAGAACTTTAAATGCATATTACTAGGAAGAAGAAGCCAATCTGAAAAAGCTACATACTGTACGATTGCAACTATATGACATTCTGGAAAAAGAAAAGCTATGGGGACAGTAATAAGATCAGTGTTAAAGGTTCAGGGGGAGGTAGGGAAAAATGAATGTGTAGAGTACAGGTATTTTTAGGGCAGTGAAACTATTCTGTATGATACTGTAATGGTAGGTACAAGTCATTATACATTTTTTCAAAACCCATAGAATGTACAACACAAAGAGTGAACTCTAATGTAAAATATGGACTTTAGTTAATAATGTACTAGTATTGGCTCATCAGTTGTAACAAATTGACCACATTCATAGAAGTTGTTAATAACAGGGAAAATTGGGGAGGGGGAGATGAGAGAGTATATGGGAACTCTTTTCTTTTTCTTCCTATTTTCTTTCTTTTTTTTTTTTTTTTTCTTTTTTGACTGGTAAGGGGATCGCAACCCTCGGCACAGTGTGGTCTGCACCACGCTCAGCCAGCGAGTGCACCGGCTGTCCCTATATAGGATCCAAATCCGCAGCCTCAGCACTACCAGTGCTGCATTCTCCTGAGTGAGCCACGGGGCCAGCCCGGGAACTCTGTATTTTCTGATCAATATTTCTATAAACCTAAAACTACCAAAAAAAAAAAAAAAAAAGTCTACTAACTAAAAAAACAACACCAAATAGGCTTCATGGCATAAGAGTTTAAAAATGCAAAGAAAACTCACTGGTTAACCCCACTTACTTTAATATCTGTTCAGAGTTTAAAAGTTTCCTAGCAACACAAAAGAATTTTTTTAGCTTTGAGGCAATAATTAAAACTGTACAAATACACATAACCATTATTATTAAGATAAATTAGTCTTAAGATTTGAACATTTTTCAGATTCTGAAATCTGAACAGCTGAATCCTGTGTAGAAAAATATCGTATTGTTTTTTAATACGCCTTTGGATAATGCCCACAAGATGATATCAATTACATTAGCATTTGTTACAAAGTCATAAAACACAAAAATATCAGCAGTTGATAACATTATTACTCTTTCAAAAGAATATACAATACTAATGTTCTGCCCATAAAGTGGCAGGTTTAAATATTGTAGTCCTAAGTTCAAAATGTCTATTTAAATTACCAATTAAGAACTAAAACTAAGAAAAACAGTATGTGCAAAGTGGAACCACTGCCATAGCAACTGAACACACCTGCTCTGCAGAGCAAATTGGGGGTCAGAGCCAAGTCAGTGATCCGCAGCAGCGAGTTTGCTCTAGGGGACAAGCTGGCACACCTCACCTTTGTGTCTGTTAGGAACACAGAAACAAAGTATTCTGCAAGTCCCATGAACAAACATCAAACACAGTTTCATGAACTTTCTTAATGATGTGAAAACAAGAGAACCTTGACTTGGGTAATATGGAAGTCCTTGAGCTATTGGGTTTGATGGTCACCATGAATTCAAGCAGTTTTATCAGTCAAGAGCAAACAGGACTCTCCAAAAAAATCAGGTGGCATAATTTGATATTTTCTATGTTAAAGAAAAAATTTATTTCTAAGAAAGGCATCCTGCTCAAGATTGGAATTACCATTGCTCCCATAGTTTCAAAGTAGAAAAACAAATGATAATTGCAATCTTCCCTCCATTGCCCAGGTAACAGAGCAGCACCTCAGCTAAATAAGAACCATGCCTGACTGCCCACAGAGGTCTGGCTAGTTGCTATGAAAAAGTGAAGCAAAATGTAAACCCTTCAGGCCAAGCACTGCAAAGTGATGGTATATTAAATAGTTTAGGCAAATAAACAAGTGAAAACAAAAACCCTCCAAACACTTTCTGGAGGCATTTTTTTTTTAAAGATGACCGATCAGGGGGCCTTAACCCTTGACCTGGTATTGTCAGCACCACGCTCTCCCAAGTGAGCTACCCAGCCATCCCTATACGGGGTTACATGTGAATAATATTCAAATACAGTGTCACTATAGAAAATGTATTCAAAATTGAATCTTACAAAACTGGCTTCATGGAGCTACATATACGGGTTCCTATACCAGCTTTCTTTTTAAAAATAAAAATGCAGTTTTTAGAATCAAGAAACTTCATTCTTTACTAGGAAAATTATGGGCACTTAACACAACCCCCTTAAATGGTAACTCTTCCTAAGAATGGTTTATTCATATATTTGATTGCTTAAAAAATTGTGAAAATTTTTAAATGTGTTAAATATTTGTTATCTGAAAAACTTATAAGCTAAAAATTCTTAAACATTTTACCATGACTGTGGTAATGTTGAGATTTAGGATTCCTTTCCTAGAAATAACAGGGTTTTAGGACTCAAGCACCCTTGGTGAATGAAGAACCAAGTAGCTCACAAAGGAACCCAGACCTCATGGCAGGGCAGGAAATGCATTTGTGCATTAGTCAGACCCCCAAGAGCAGAGCATTCAGCCCTGTAATGCTTGCTGTGCATGTATTTTAAAAAGTGTTTGTCCTATCAAGGGCAATTAACTTCTTGCAGAAAATGTGTGCTAACAGAGTTTGCAGGCTTTTTTATGATGCCAGTTCTTAACATGGGGCTGTTTTTCCTGCCATGAAGCCCTCATCTCTGAAGAGCTATCTATGCCTTTCTTCATTTTGTAAAATCATTGTAAATGGACTATTCTCATAGGTTGTTGTAGGGATTGATAAGCTGTAGGTGAAGCACTAAGCATAGAAACTGGGGTTCAGTAAATGTCAGCTTTCAGTATCACTGTCATGGCCCTTGTCACCACTATCATCTTCACTATGAGTGAATGATCAATCTGGGGACAGCACAGGGATGGCTGCAGAGGGACATCTAAAGGCAGGGGACCAGTCAGGTTGTCACTGCTATGGTTGAAATGAGGGAGAATAGGGTGTGAACTGAGGCAGTCACAGGGTGCTGGAGAGAAAGGGGACTGAGCGGTCTGCAGGGTGGGGATAGTAAGGTGAGAGGGGAATGGAAGCCCCTGCATTTGTGCTTCGGTGACCGCATGGGTTGTCTCAGGACAGCAGTATAGGAGGAGAGCCGGGTTTGGGGGAATGACCTGGGGGCCAGAAGGTATGTAAGTCATGGAGTGTGAGTAGGCAAGCTTGGGGACTTGTCATTGTCAGGGCATGATGGTGATGCAGCTGCGGGCTTGGTGGAGCCAGCTGAGACCCCCAGGGAACACCAGCACTTGGGGAAAAGAAAGAAAAGGACCCTGCAGAGGAGAGAGGACAGAGAGGACAGGTGGGTGGTAGGAAGAGCAGGGTATGAAATCTGAGAGAACACAGAGTGTGAGGGAACAAGGCCAGGCGAATGGGCAGAGAGGCCTGATGAGCTCAGCGCCTCCCGTGGGGACTGCCACTGGCATGATGTCAGGACGGAGCAGGAGGCAGGCTGAGGATAAAGGACAGTGAGGCGAGCCTGGCTGTGCAGGAGAGGAGACAGTGTTGGCCAGAAGGCCAACCGGGCTCTGACCAGTGGTGGCTTCTAGCGTGTAGTCTGCAGCTCCACTGAGTGTGTTTTCCATAGTGTCATTTGTTCACATGTCTGGAAGCTGAGCCAGTGTCCCCGTGTCTCTCACGGGGCCAGGCACAGCACGCTGTCAACAAGCACTTAATCTTGAGTTGACAAATGTCACACAGCAGTGTTATCAGACCCTGAGGGTTTATTCAGTAAGCAGCTGTCACCGATCTGTGCAGTTTCTAACCCTAATGAGTTCTGCAGACGTCCAGCTGCCTAGTCTGACCTTCCGCCCCCTTCGGGCACTCGTTCTGTGGTCAGCCCTTTCCTTCCAAAGACGCTTTGGAAGGAAGTTCCAGGTAGTGGCAGCTTCAGAGCGAACCTCTTGCTCTCAGCCTCATCCTCAGCGCAGACGCTAAGTGCTTCCTGTTTCATTGAGAAAACCTGGACGTGGTTATGTGATAATCCCTAAATAAATGGTATTCCCTCCATTTGACAGACAGGGAAACTGGCTTAAATAACGTGTCCAAAACAACAAGAGCCAGTGAGTGACAAAAGAGGGATACAGCAGACTCTAAAAGCCATGCATTGAGCAGCCCACACCAGGCTGCTCTTACTGGAGAAAAAGATTGCTAAGAAAAAAATAAGTAGAAAATTAAGTCTTCTTAAATTAGTTTGGCTTATATCTGAAGTACCTGTGAGCTGCGCCTAATTTTAGGTCAGAGCCAGTGGTTAGCACTGTTAAAACTGGTGACACCAAACCCCTAGGAAATCTGCCATCTCTCTTAACCTGGTTAAGTGTTTCTTATATGGTAAAAGGCTCAAAATAAAATCTACATGAGTATTTTTCACTGCAGTACAGAGAGCCATGATGCATGTCCACCGTTCTGCACGAGTGAACAGGTTTTACACAGACCTTGGGCTCAGCAGTTGCTGCCTCTCTCATGTCAACACAAAGCCTGTCTTAATGACCAGATATGAGGACAGACAGGTTTGGCTTCACATGCTGGTGGCTCCTGGGGCAGCTGGACAGATGTACAGTCTGAGACTGGCCCTTCCTGCAGGATGAAGTCTTCCTTCCCACCCTACTTTTTTTTAGGGCCTCACAGTTTCCATTGCCATTGTCTGTCCTGTAGCTTCCCCCTGCCTTTCTGCTCACAGAGAAATAGAAGCCTCTAGATGGGTTCAGGTCCCTCCAGTCCTAAAAATCCCCGCAGATTCTAAAGGTTAAAGTACCTACTGCAGTCCTTATTCTACAGCCACCATTCAGGAAATACCTTTTAAAGTTTACGTCCAGTTTCTAAACATAAGTTGCTTAGAAATGAAAAAATGTGTAGTTTGAGAAAAATTGGGGAAGAAGTATTTTGTTTATATGTTTTGAATCTTTCAGAATGATCAGTTATATTCTCAGGAAAAAAATTGAAGTGGGAAAAATAAGTCCTCACTCCTCTCCTTCAGTCCTGAGGCTCCAGTTGCGCTTTCTTTGCCTCCCACCCTCGACATGCCCAACCTCACCCAGCACCTGCTGCCCTGGCCTGAGGGACTCACCTGGGACACACCTGCCTCCCGACCAGCCCAAGCCTCTGCTCAGTCATCTCTCACACCTGCACATCATGAGCTGGAACTCACTGTGGCCACAACTCAGGGTCACCTCCCATCCAAGGCTATGGTAAGGGAGAGCCACGTGACCGCTCACGACCCCTCTTTCTTGCACTTCCTTTGTGGGGTCTGGGACAAATAAGCATCAATGTGGAGGAGGAGAGGATTTGAATCTCAGCCCAACACCACAGTTATTGCAGAGACATGGGGTCACAGGGCTGGTCAGATCCTTGGACCCAGCTGGACACATTGAGATGGACCAGCAATGTGGAGATGCTTCCTTCTTCAGAAGCTGGGTGTCAGTTCTGAAGAGCAGAATGTCCCTGCTCCACTGAGGTGCTGTCCAGACTCATCCTGCCTGTTTTAATAACATCCAGGAGAAGCCACAGTAAAGCTTCCTCCTCAGCCTTCAGGGCTGTGAATGGGGGCTTCTCCCTTCCTGTGGATGTCTCTTAAGAAAAGAGAAAAATACTTCTTAGATTTAGCAATATTTAGATATGGATCACCCCTGGATTCAACACTCAGTCACTAGGAGAGACCCACACATGCAGGACGGTCTATATAGTTCTCCCCTCACGGTGTCCAGAGGCTGGCCGGGGACTCTTTTGTATGCTTTCCACACACTGCACCATCCTGCGGTTTAGGTGGGACCTGCTAAGAAACATATGAATCAGTTTCAAATATATTATTCTTATCAAATACACAAGTGATTCAAACCCATGCCAATAAATGACAGCTAAAGATAATGACAATTATTTAGTCACCATGTGACCAAGAAAATGAACAAACTCATGCTTCCAGCTATGTGCTGGCTGATGAAGGAAAAAATACTTAATCAAGTCTGAGTAGAAGTCAGCAACCAAAATTATGAATGTGATTGTTTAAATTTTAGAAGGTACGGATTTTAATTTTTTATTGCAAAATACTTCTTAAAAAGAAAGATTTTTCATGTACAAATGTGAAAAAAAAGTTGCTTCTCTTTTCTGTAATTACAATGTTAGTGATAACCAGCTGTAAAATAAAATACAAATAAACACAAGTCATTCCTTCAAAATACAGCTGATCTTTTCAGAGAATAAAGGAAAAAAATTAGACTTTTAAAAGAATTATCTGCTATGCAGTGAGCGTTGGATATGTGAATATTTGAGTTCTTCCTTCATCACATGAATCTGTATTTACTCATATAAAAAGAATCCAGCAAACTAAAATCACTTACTAAAGTTAAAGAACAGTGTCAATAGGGTTTGAATATATTTGTATTAGTTAGTATGTGTTGCTTATAAGAAAACATTTGGAACTGGGTAATTTATAAAGAAAATGAAATTTACTTGCTTACAGTTTCTGAGACCGGGAAGTCCAAAGTCCAAAGTCCACCTGATGGTGGTGACAGTGACCCAGGGATCTCACATTGCAAGATGGTGGAAGCAGAGATAACAGAGAGAGAGAGAGACTCTCCTTTCTCCTCTTTTAAAGCCCACAGAGGGCCAGCCCATGGTGCACTTGGGAGAGCGTGGTGCTGATAACACCAAGGGTTAAGATCCCCTTACTGGTCATCTTTTAAAATATAAAGAAAGAAAGTCCTCAGAAACATGCCCCTGAACACCATTTTTAATCCATTCCCTATGGCATAGTCCTACAATCCAATCACCTCTTCAAGGCTCCACCTTTCAATTTCCATAATAGGATGTCCCACCCTCTTAACAGTCAGAAGTGTCTAATACATTAAACTTGGGGGACACAATTCAAGTTCCAGTGAGTTTGGGGGGGACATAATTCAAGCCACTATAATATTTAAAAATTAAAAGGAATATTTTTTTAAATTAACTGCACATAACAGTTTATCAGAGGAAAAATAGTAATTATCTAGCCATAATTCCACCAAAATAACCTTGCACATATAGTGCAATGACTATATACAGTAACTTTCATATGACAGATAACACAGATACCAACAAAATTTGCCCACAATGTCCCCAAATGTCCAAAATGGGGGCAAACTCAGGTAGGTCAATGTTGAGTGTTTTCATAATGTTGATATTGGAAGACCCAAGTAGGGCTCTGGCCACAAACACGCCCAATGAATTTATCCCTTGGAATCTGCCCAGCCATGGACATCTCCTCTGTGATAGTAATGTCACTGCACACTCCATGACCCAAAACATTGCAGCTATGACCATGATTTAAGTCTCCTACACCTTTCTACCCTCCTGACCACCTGAAATTTCTACTCGTGTAAAAGGACCCTATCTAAAGTCCCCTTCCAAGCAAACCCATTTCCAATTCCCCAGGCAGTTCCAGTGCTCTGCCATTCCTCCTTTCCCAGTGAAGGACATGCCCCCTCATACAGGAGCTCCTGAACCTCATCCTGCTCATTCCCCTTTTCTCTCCCCCCAGAGTCATCAGTGAGTCTCATGGTCGCTGCCTGCAGAGCAGGTGCTGGACCTGTCCTCCTTTCTCTGTTTCTACCTCCACCGCTTCCCCTGATCCAGACATCACCATCCTCAGCCTGGAGTCACTGGTGACTCCCAACTGGTGTCCATGCTTTACCCATTTCCCCACATGGCACCCTCTGACTTTTCAAATTAAAATTAAGAGCTTTATCATGCTGACGGCTTCATCCATCATCTGACCCTCATGGACTTTACCCCCTTTTCTCTGGCCATCAATCCTGAGTTCAGGCCACTCTGGACTCCGGCTGGTTCTCACACCCGCCATGCTTATGCCCACCTCAGGGATATCATCAGTTCTTACCCCTTACAGAGCAAAGTTCTTCTCCAGGTGTCCTCGCTGTTCTCGTGTCCCCTCCTCAGAGAGGCCTTCCCTATCCACTCCGAGAAATACTCACCCCCTTCATACCCTTCCCACCTGTTCACACTTCTCCATACAACCCATTACCTCTTGACATGTTTCTTCTGCTAATCTCATTGTTTAGGCGCTGCCTGTCTTCCCTAAATGTCAGCAACTCTGTGACAAAGACAGTTTTCTGTTATTTATGGTTCTGACTCAAACCCAAGCAGAGTTTTCTTTATCAGTTTTGAGAAGAAGCCACGTATCTTCTCATGATGCTGTCTCTCTCATTTCTCTCATGAGATCCCCCAGTGTGTCACTTGTTGCTTCTCTTCCCCCATGAGAACAACCAGTTTGTGCTCACTACCAGCTTGTCCCCTCACAATGAGGGGACATTACTGTTGACTAAAGATACTAATTGTAGGAACCGGGGCTTAATTCAGTGGGAGAGAAACCCCTTGAGAATTCCCTCAACCTTCCTCTGAGAAGTGTTAGGTGGTGAGTGAAAGAAATGAGGGGCAGAAATGTGGAAGTGTCCCCAAATCATCTCAGAGAAATTTGTTCCTGGTCAGAAAATGCTTAATTCAGTGTCTCCCTGTGAAAGACATCAATCTCTATGCAATTTATCAATTTTGCTTTAAAAAAATATTTAGCCATTATTATATTAGAATATAAATATTAGATAATATAAATTTCTCTTTAAGCATACCATCTAATTTTATCTCAAAAATAATATGTTATCTTATATTTATATGTTACAAATACATACTGACCTATGACAAACAATGTTGTGAATGGAAGTCCAGAAATAAACATTGCTAGTGTTAAAAGTCTTAACTGCTCAGATATATATTTTCAAATTATAATAAAATTTTATATAGAATAAAATATAAATACTTCATTTATATGAACATTTATATGTCTTCATAAACACATTTCTATCAATTGTCAATCTGAGTAAAAGACTACTTGGTAATGGACAGCATTTTTTTAATGGTAAGGAGAGAAAATTCAAACTTTCTGGGAAGAAAAAGATACACAATTCTTGTTGTGCTCCAGGAACTCCAATATTCTTAGGATTTGAAGGAACTGAGCATGACGTGGCTGATTGCAGGGTCCAGCATGTGGAGCTGCAGGAACTGCAGCCCAGGGAGGGGCTCCCCTGAACCTACTGGCCTCGAAGACCTTCAGATACGGCTGATGTGCTGAACACAGCCTGAGAGCTCAGGAGGCCTGAGTGGAGCGGAGAGAACAGATCTGCTTTCAGACCCAGGCCCACTCATGGGGAAGGAACCAGCAGTGTTTGGCTCTGGCCTCCTTGCATATTTGGAAAATCTCCCTGTGAAGTGGTAAATGCCATGACCTCTCCTAGAAACTCAAGCATTTTTATCATATCCACCATTGCCTATTCTTCTTTAGAGAGTTTGGATCTCTCCTCCTTCAATTCTTTAACAAGGGAATTAATCCCTCCATCAGAATTGAGTTGGTGCTCAACACCTTTCTGTAAGCATCTGCAAGGCTTGGCATGTTTAGAAACTCTTTCTCTTGCCTGGGATTCTCTGGAGGTGACTCAATATCTGCATACTCAGCTTGTCAATGAGTTGGCATTTCACCTTGATCCGCACAGCCAGAGTTTCTGCAAGCTCTTTTTCTTCTGCATAAAGTTAGCAAACTGAATTCATTAGCATGTTAAAAAAATTATGTGCCATAACAAAACATAATTTACCCTAGGAACCCAGGAGCATTTCAACATAGGAAAATAAATGTAATGTATCACATCAACCTAAAAAAGAAATAATGACACATAATCATCAATTGATGCAGAACAAGCACTTGACAAAAATCCAACACCTTCTCATGATAAACATGGGAAAACAAGAAATAGGAAGAAACATAATCTCAATACAGTAAAGAGCTTTTAGGATCAACCTAGGATTAGCACAATAAGAAGAATTTTCTTACTGTTGACACAGTATCAAGTTCTTCTCGAGTCTGCAGTGAAGCCTTCCTTGGGCACTTGGTCTTTCTGAAAGCAAAAGCTCAAAATCTGTGGTGCTGATACAAAGGCATTCTGCACATTGTTTGAGGTGTCATCTGGTCAGAAAAGATGAATCTGGTGTCTATGTAGCAATCACTGTTTAACATTTCCATGTGTCTCCTCATGACCCTCCCCCACGGAATCACTGAACTTCAATATTCAGATTATTCAATGCCATAATTTTAGAAGTTCAATAATAACACAGTCCAATATGCTATAAATGGTGACAGCAAATAAAGTTAACAAAAATCAAAGTATAAAGTCAATACACAAAATCAGTTGATTTCCTCTCTACAGGCAATTGTTATTCAAATTAAAATTTTTAAAAATATCATTTACAATCTCATCAAAAAATAAGCATTTTTTCTATATAAATCTAATAGAACATGTACAAATTTCCAGAAGCTATGAAACGCAGTGAGATAAGTCAATGGCAACCTAAACAAATGGATCAATATGCTCCTTTCCTCATACAAGATATAACTTCTTTCCAACTCGATCTATATAGAGTCCAACCAAAATTCTAACAAGATATTTTGTAAATACCAAAAAATGGTTTCTACACCTAGAATAGTCTATGCAATGAAGAACAAATCTAAAGAAGTCACACTTACTTATTCTAAGACATATTATAATGCTGTGATAAATAAAATAGTGCAATACTAGGAGAAAAACAGACATGTAGACAAATGAAAGAAAACATAGAATTCACAAATAGAACCTTGCAAGTATATACAACTAACCTTTGTTAGAGGTGTAACTCACATTTAGATAGAACAATTAGAAGACTAAGTATCAAAAAATAGACAGATTTTGCACTTTACACAAAAACTCATTCAAAATACTTCATAGATATAAATGTAAAAATGATATGTATTAGTCCATTTCTGTTGCTTATAAGAAAATGCAGAGAACTGGGTAATTTATAAAGAAAATGAAATTTATTGCTTGGAGTTTTTGAGCTGGGAAAGTCCAAATTCCAAGGAACACATTTGGTGGTGGTGACAGTGACAGTGACCCAGGGGTCTCACACTGCAAGATGGTAGAAGTAGAGGGAGAGACTAACCTCCTCACTCTCCTTTACAAGCCCTCAGAACCACCCCCATCCTGACCATCATTATTAATCCATTCACTACTGCATGGTCCTAGAATCTAATCACCTCTTCAAGGCCCCACCTTTTAAACCATAATATGATTTCCCACCCTCAACAGTTACAGTGGGGACTAAGTTTCAATGAGGTTGTGGGGCCATCCAATCTACAGCACACTACAAGAAAGCACAAAAGAAAATCTACATGACCTTGGGTTTTCCCATGAACTTTTATATACAACATTGAAAAAAACGAGTCATGAAAGAAAAATAAATAAGTACATTTTGTTTAAATTAAAAATTTGTACTCTGAGAAAAACAATGTCAATAGACCAGCCCCAGACTAATAGAAATAGTTACAAGCCACATGTCAGAAAAAGGATTTGTATCAAAACACACAAAGGGCATGTGAAACTAAACAATAAGGAAGGAAACAAACACTACAAATAAAGAAGGGGTAAATGTCTAAACAGAAACCTCACCAAAAAAGGTATAAAGATGGCAAATAAGCCTATAAAAATATATTCACAATTGCTTGTTATCACAAAGCAAACTAATATTAAAACAAAAACGAGACTACTACATTTACATTAGAGTGTCTAAAATGCAAACAAACAAACAAAACAATATATTGATGGTCGGATGCAGAACAGAAATGCTCTTTTATTGAAGCTGGCAGTGACTTTGAAAGATATATTTGCAACTTCTTACAAAGCTAAAGATAGCCTCACCATATTATCAACCCATCATGCTCCTAGGTGTTAACGCAAGTGGTTTCACCACCAATGAGAACATATAAATCATAACATAAATGTGTACTGCACCTTGACATACAGAGGCCAGATGCAGGAATGTACCAAGTTGGCCTCATCAGGTGAATTGATAACAAAGATGTGGTACATCTGTGCAATGGAATCGTCTTCCATGATAATGAGGAAAGAGTTTATAAGCCACAGAAAGCATGGATAAAACCCAAACCCACATTGCTAAGAGGAAGAAGACATCTGCAAGGCTATGTACTTTATGTTACCATTTATATAACCTTTGGGAAAGACAATACAGAATTGATAAGATAAGTGGTTGCTAAAGGTTCTTGAGACTTAGGTGAAGACGTCTCTATGACACTTTTATGGTGGATATCTCTCACTCTGCATTGAACAAAGCCTGTACATTTTTACAGCATGAAGAGTAAATTGTAATTTACAAATATTTCACAAAAATGACTCCGGTCACTAGATACCAGGATGGAATGAAAATGTGACTGAAGAATCTAACTGTATTCATGTATATGAAACAAACTCACTCCAAGTGATGGGGGGAAAGTGCTGACCTCAGAAACTCTGCAAATGTGCAGAATCTGTAAGACTGTAGACAAAAGGAACTATAAAGAAGCAGAAGGGTTTATATGATAAAAGTTCTTTCCCAAGAGTGTATTAGTTAACTACTGTGAAACCACTCTACATATATACTGAAATTGAACAAATAAATACAAGATATTTCAAAAATTTCCTGGAAAGATTCATTTAATTTTTCAATGCCATTTTTCCACAAACTTTTTCAAGTACCCTTGTATATGTCAGAAGGAAGAAGACAGGTATGTTACTGCTGGGGCAGAAGGTTACACATGAGTAATGTGAGGTGGCTAGAATACTTGTAGTAACAAACTAGAGTTAGAGGCATTGGTTTAAACTCACATTAAACTAAATATAAGAAGTGATGTTTCCATAGAGAAATATTTATAGTAGTTTGGTGTATAGTACACTGGTTAAGGTTAATATAACCATACACATATCTGAAAGCAATCAGCCAAAGGACCAAGAAGTCAAGACAGTAGACTATGTTTAGAGTCAGTGATACCACCACAGATAAAGCACACAGTCTGTCCAGGAACCATCACCGCAGAAGCACACTTACCCAAGGGTGCCATGAGGAATGCTCCCCACCTGACACCTCATCTTGGCTCCTAGGCACTCTGCCTCACAGCCCAGATTGCTTCCCTGGATCCTGGAACATGACCTCACTCTCTGCTAATCTCACACACATCTGACATGAACCCCAATTATCTGGGCAACAGCACAGATGGAGTAGGGGCTGCAGCAGGTCTGGGGATTGGGGAGAATTACTAGTGAGATCCAGGCTATCGGAAAACCTTTAAAGAGCAATTAAGCTCTGATTTCTCATGAAATCAAGGTCTGGAATTGTGGGCAAAGGCCATTGCCTCTCTCTTCCCAGAAATTTGGAGCTGAGGGGTCCTAACAGCTAACGGCATGGTGACTGTGGACCAGGCACCCAACTTTCTGTCTTTTAGACCCTGATCTTTCTGTCTTCCTACTCCAGAGCTGATGGGTTTGCATTGGTGTTTCTTTCTCAAGCACAAGGTCAGCACTCTCCCCAGTCTCTACAACAGGCACTGCACTAAAGAGAGATGTGGATTTAGAATAGCTACTGGAGCAGGCTCTAGCTCTGAAGGAAGGGGAAGGCCCCTACCACTCTTCTCTAGCCACAGTGTGACCCAGTCCCACCCGCTTTCCTATCCCCATCTAATATGGATATTCAGCATTCAGAGATTCAATACGATCATTTAAGTTCCAAGGGAGACACTGTCTTTGGATTGGCTCTGTGAATTGAAAGGAATAACACTAAATAAGTATAAAGCCAACATACATTTCTTTCTTAATATACAAGCAATGAAAACAAAACAAAAAAAGAACTAAAATAACATCACTTATAATAGCATCCACCACCTGCCCTCTAAAGAGCAAGGCTTAAGTATGAACTTTTAAAAAAGGTATAAACATTTATATAGAAAAATATGAAACAATACAAAGGAAATCACGGTAAATCTAAACAAATTGAAGGATATTCCTTGCTCAACCTCAAGAACACTCAATAATGTTAAGACTTCCATTCTTCTTAGCTTTACCTCCACGTTCAATGCAATTTCCAACATGATCTCATCAAGCCATTTTGTCCTTAACAATTTAAACATAGAATAACCTATGAAATCCTGAAGAGGTAAAAAGATAAAGAATTCACTTTCTGTGTTCCAAGGCTTATTATAAAGCTAAAACATTAAGCTCTTTGAAAATAATAGACATTTAGATCTTTAATAATAGACATTGATGTCCTAGGAAAATTAACCATTAAAAGGTTTACTGCCTTTGTCAAATATCAATTCATTGTTAAGTCTCTGTGTTGATTTCTAGTTCTCTATTCTCTTCAACTGGTCCAAGTGTCTATTTTTATGCTAGTACCATGCATGTTTTGGTTACCATAGCTTTGTAGTATAATTTGAAATCAAGCAGTTATGACATTGTCTTTATTTTATTTTATTTTATTTTTGCTCTGGATTTTTTTGGCTATTCAGGGTCTTTTGCTGTTCCAATGCTAGGATTGCTTTTTTCTATTTCTGTGATGAATGTCATGGGTATTTTGATGTGGATTGCACTGAGTCTGTAGATCTCTTTAGGTCATACAGACATTTTCACAATGTTAATTCTCCAATCCAAGAGCATGGAATGTCTTCCCATCTTTTTGCATCATCCTTAATTTTTTTCAGTAGTGGTTTGTAGTTCTCATTGTAGAGATCTTGCACCTCCTTGGTTAAATTGATTCCTAGGTATTTTATTTTTTTGATGACTATTGCAAATGGGCTAACTTTTTTGATTTCTCCAATAGTTCATTATTGGAGAATATAAATGGAACTGATTTGGGGACATTGATTTTGTATCCTGAAATATTACTGAAATTATTAACTAGCTCTAAGAGTTTTTTGATAGTCTTTAAGTTTTTCTACACATAGGATTATGTCATCTGCAAATAGGAAAAGTCTGACTTCATCTTTAACAATCTGGATTCCCTTTATTTCTTTCTCTTGCTTGATTGCTCTAGCCAGTGCTTCTAGTTCTTTGTTAAATAGAAGAGGATAGAGTGTGCATCCTTGTCCTCTTTCTGTTCTTAAGAGAAAAGACTTTGGGTTTTCTCTATTCAGGATGATATCGGTGGTGGTTTTCTAATAGATGGCTCTTATTGTGTTGAGATACATCCCTTCTTTACCTAATTTGTGACAGTCTTTATAATGAAGGAATGTTGAATTTTATAAATTGCTTTTTCTGTATCTATTGAGATAATCATATGGTTTTTGACCTTGATTTTCCAATTGATATTTGACAAATGCAAAAAATACTTACAGTGGGAAAAAGATTGCCTCTTCAATAAGTGGTGCTGAGGAAATTGGATATCCATATGCAGAAGAATGAAACTAGACCTGCAACATTCGCAATATACAAAGATCTACTCAATGTGATTAAAGACTTAAATATAAGAGTTGAAAATCTAAAACTACTAAGGGAAAATATATATGAAACACTTCTGGAACTAGGCTTGGCCACAAACTTTATGAACAAGAGCCCAAAAACACAATAACAAAAGAAAAAGTAAGTAAATGTGATTATATCAAACTAAAAGCTTCTGCATAGCAAAGGAAACAATCAACAGGGTGTAACAACAACCTTCAGAATGGGAGAAAATATCTGCAAACCCTAAATCTAACAAAGAATGTACAAGGAACTCAAGCAACTATATAGTAAAAAAAAAAAAAAAAAAAAAAAAAAAAAGAATAACCCAATTAAAAAATGGGCAAAGAAGCTGAATAGATATTTTTCTAAGGAAGACATACAAATGGACTTCAGGCATTTAAAAAATGCTCCTCATCAGGGAAATGCAAATTAAAACCATGCTAAAATATCACCTTACCCTAGTTATATTGTCTATAATCAAAAAGACAGAGAATAACAACTGCTGACAAGGATGTGGAAAGAAGGGAATGCTCCTGCACTGTTTTAGTACAATGACTACGTAAAACACTGTGCCAGTTACTCAAACAACTGTAGACAGATATACCATATGAGCCAGCCACCCCACTTATAGGAAATCATCACAACAAAGGGATACCTGAACTCCCATGTTTATCACAGCTCTATTTACAACAGCCAAGATATGGAACCAGCCTAAATGTCCATTGATGGATGATTGGTTGAGGAAAATGTGGTATATATACACAATGGGATACTAGTCAACCATAAAAAAGAATGAAATTCTGCCATTTGCAGCAACACGGATAAGCTTGGAGAAAATTATATTGAGTGAAATAAGCCAGGCACAGAGGGAAAAACACACCACGTGTCCTCACTCATAAATGGGAGTTAAGAGAGAAAGAAGGAAGGAAAGAAAGACCACAGTGGTGCATTGGACTTGCAAGAGGCAGACAGCATATCTAGGATCGTGGGGTGTGTTGGGGTGGGGGAGGGAGGTCAAGGATTAACTGGGTGGGGGACATGAGGGATAATTAAAATTTGTGGGAATGGGCATCCTGAAAGTATTGATCTGGCCATCGCATCTTTGGCACAGGTGGTGATGGTCAGCTTTGTACCCCATGAATATTCATAATCAATAATACACATATATATTAAAGGTTTAATAAAAACATGTGCAAAAGAACATCTATTTTTATGCCTGGCATGTGGTATGTTCACAAATCTTTCACATAGAAGGTTCTTAAACTATGTATGTATTTCAAGTCTCTGTAAATCTGAATCAAGAAATACTGAACCCATATAAAAATACTACAGTATGCTGTGATTACTCATTAAAACCATCATAGAATGGTTTATACTATTTCTCCTTCACTTGTGAAAGATAGTCATGCTGGTTATAGTATTCTGGGCTGCCAGTTTTTTACTTTAATATTTTGAATATATCATTACATTCTTATCTGCCTGTAGGATTTCTGTTGAGAAGTCTGCTGTTAGTCTGATGGGAACTCCATTATAGGTGACTTGACACTTTTCTCTTGCAGCTTTTAAGATTCTCACCTTGTCTTTAAGCTTTGTCAGTTTCACTATAGTGTGTTTCAAAGAGGAGGACCTTTTTGAATTGATCTGTTTGGGGATCTTTGAGCTTCCTGGATCTGAAGGTCCTTTTTTCTCCCTATACCTGGAAAGTTTTCCACTATTATTTTATTGAATAAGTTTTCAATGCCTTTTCCTTTCTTCTCACCATGATCCAGATATTTCTGCTAGCTGTCTTAAACTTTCCTCATTTTTAAATTCTTTTTCTTTACTTTTTTTTTATCTGCCTGAGTTACTTCAAAAAGACCATCCTCAAGATTAGAAATTCTTCTGCTTGTCTTAACTTGCTTCTTGAGCTCTCAGTTATGTTCTTTATTTCACTGAATGAATCCTTCAGCTACAGGAGTTCTGCTACATTCTTTTTAAGATATTAATCTCTTTGTAAATTTCCTCCTTCATTTTCTGGATATGTTTTCTTGTTTCATTGTGCTCTCTTATCATTGGTCTTCTCTTATCTCTGAGTTTTCTTAGGATCGTTGTTTGGAATTCCTTTTCAGGGATTTCAAGAGTTTCCTGTTCTATGGGGTCTGGTATTTGAGTGTTACTGTACTACTTCAGTGGTGTCATACCCTCTTGTTTGTTTGTAGTTCTATTGTGTTTTCATTGATGTTTGGTCACCTTGTAGAGCATTTCCTTCTTCTATTACTCTGGGGTTGGCTATGAGGATAAAGATTTCTTCCTCTACTTGGAGACTCCACTGGTGACTCTTCTTGTATCAATTTAGTTGAGTGAGTGGCATGTTGCCTGTAACGTGGCCCTGGCTGCTACTGCCATGGTAAACTTTCTTTGTGGTGACAGTAGATGTGGCAGTGGTGGGCTTCCCCGGGCTTCAGTGTGGGCACCCAAAGGCACACAGGACTCCACTCAGCTTGGCACCCATTGGGGCTGTGGACAGATTCTCTGGGGCTGGACACTGTGCCCCTGCTGGTGCAAGGGGCTCAACTCACCTCAGCACCTGCTGGGGCTGTTCCTCTAGGGCTGGAGACTGTGCCCCAATTGGCACGCAGGGCTCCAAAAATTCTAAAATTTATGTGTAACCAAAAAATACATCAAATAGCTCAAACAATTTTGCAAAAGAAAAACAAAGTTGGAGGCATCACAATTCCTTCAAATTATATTACAAAACTCTATCAGAAGAGTGTAAGAACTGGTATAAGACACATAGTGCAATGTAATAGACTAGGGAGCTCAGAAGTAAAACTAAGCATATATGGTCAATGAATTTTCTCAAGAGCACCTAGAAGACACCACGAGGAAAGAATGGTCTCTTCAACTAATTGTGCTAAAAAAATTGGCTATCCACATACAAACGAATAAAACTGAAACCTTATCTTACACCATACACAAAAATTAACCCAAAGTGAATTGATAACCTAAATGAAAGTTGTAAAGTCATAAAACTTTTAGAAGAAAAGATAGAGGGAAAGCTCCATGATATTGGCTTTGGCAATGATTTTTTGGATATCACACCAAAAGCTCAGGTAACGGGCCGGCCCCGTGGTGCACTCGGGAGGGTGCGGCGCTTGGGAGTGCGGCGGTGCTCCCGCCGCGGGTTCAGATCCTGTATAGGAACGCGTGGTGCGGGCGACACCAAGCCAAGGGTTGTGATCCCCTTACCAGTCAGAAAAGGTCAAAAAAAATATAAATAAATAAAAAACAAGCTCAGGTTACAAGAGCCAAGTTAAATAAACAGAACTGCTTAAAACTAAAAACCTTCTGCACAAAATAGTGAACAATCCATAAAAAGGCAGCCTATGAATCAACAAAAAAATATTTCATCCAATATGTCTGATAAGGGTTAATACCCAAAATACATGCCACTCACATGACTCAGTTGCAGAAAAACAAATGGATACATTAAAAACAAACAAAGTAGCAAAACACCAATTTCTACAAAGACATTACAATGGCCAATAGGTACATGAAAAGGCACCTACCAGCACCTATGTCAGGGAAGTGCAAATATACAGTCAGGTAGAACACTGCAACTGTCTGATCACTCTTCTATAAGGACAAGAGGACACTGTCATCAAGGGTATGGAGAAAGAAAACCTTTGTACACTGTTGGTGGAAATTTAAATTGGTGCAGACATGGATGTGTTCACCAACCTATAATGAAGTAGAATGCTGTTTAAAGACACATGCATAAAAGATATTACTAGGAGGGTTACTTGCAATCCACATTGAGAACAGTGTTATTTCAGTGAATGAATGTGGTGACCACTTTGTAACGCATGTAAGAAAATGTTTTTAACAAAAACACTTGTAAAAAAGGGGTTTCTAACAGTGTTACTTTTAAAACATTAAAAGCAGTGTTATTTCACTGGTAGTGGCCACACTGCAATAATTGTAGTGAAATATTTCAAAGTGGAATGTATAGAAGATGTTTCTAAGAGTGCAACTCACATGCCATGCTGAGAACAGTATTATTTCAGAAATGGATGCCTTGACCACTCTGCAATGCACTTAGGGAAGTGTTTAAAGAACATGTACAGAAGATGTTTTTCAAAGAGTGCTACTCAGGTACCAAGCTGAGAACAGAACTATTTCAGGTAGACAGTCCCTACCCTGTAATGTATGTAAAATAGTGTTAGAAGACACATTTATAATGATTCTTTTTAAGAGTACTAATGGTACTCCAAGTTGCAACGTGTGATTTAAGTACAATTATTGTTGCTTAATGACAAGATTACCTTCTGAAAACTGCATTCTTTGGTGACTTTCTCATGTGAACATCATAGATTGTACTTACACAAACATATATGGTGCAGGTTACTACACACATAAGCTGTACAGCAAGCCTATTGCAGCAACCACCTTTGTATATTCAGTCAATTATTGACCTAAATGTTGTTACGTGGCACATAAGTGTAAATGGATGTATAAACTACCTGGTAATCCATGTGACTTAGCCTGGTTTTTTTGATGCTATCATAAATACTTTTGACTGGGCCATTTATAAACAAAAGAACTTTATTCCTCACCAATCTGAAGGCTGGGAAGCCTGAGATAAGTCATCAGCAGATTTAGTGTCTGGTGAAGGCTTGCTCTCTTCTCCCACGATGACACCTTGTTGCTGTGTCTTTAACTGGTGGAAGGCAGAAGGGCAATAAGGGGTGCACTAGTTCTCTTCAGCCCTTTTCTAAAAATGCTGCAAAACAGTATTTAATGACTCACATACAAAATATATTTCTAAGAATTCTACTTGCAAACCAAGTTGGGAAAAGTGTTGTTTCCATGAACGGATAATTTTATTACTCTCTAATACATGTAAAACAGTGTTGACAGACTTGAAAAAAGACATATCATTGTTAGAAAGTCTACACCAATATGGGCTGACAAACTATGTATCAGTGAGTAAATAAATAAACACAATTTACTCATGTAGATGTAAAGATGTAAGTAACACTGTGAAAGTATGTGAATTAGTGTGGAGTATGCATAAAGTAAATGTACTTCACAGGGCCTGGTTTTCCAAAGCCTTGCAGTTTCAAATATTGACCTTGCAAAGGACAGGAAATTTTCCCCAGGCTATAGTCTCTGTTGTAAGATAAAGAAGTGTAACACAGCAAGGTTTCTGGCTCAAAGACAGACAGGTTACTGATTGATATGTAAAGATACTGGGAAATTGCTGTAAAAAGAGAATGCTTGCTAAAATCAAGCCTTTGTTGCAAATTGCATTATGGAAGGGTCACCTTGCTTGTCTCACTGAATGTTACCAGCTTCTACTGTTAAACTTGTTAAGCTATACTTAGCAAAAACCCCACCTATGCTCTCTTCCTGTAACTTCCTGGTCTGGAGAAAAATGTGGGAAGAGATCCCCAATTCAGGGTTAATTTCCCAAATGGAAGGGATACCTCACTGTTGAGGGTTCTGGGAAATTAACCCCATTTTGGGGCTTCTCACTGCTCAGAGGAGATGGGCTTTGAGTAATCTTTGGTGGCTCCATCACCCAGGGGAAAAGGGGTGACAAATCCATGGGAGGCAAAGCAACAATTAGGGCAGAGAAAGAAGTAGAATATGAAAAAGATATTCTGCATATTTTTGATTCAATTCAGTACATGAATGTTGAAAGACTCACCCACAGATACCAGAGGGCTCATGTTCTCCAGCATCATCTCTGGGATATAACAAGCTTCCTAAGTCCAAAACCAAACCATCATAGGACAGTGATTCCTAAATCATGGTGGACATCAGTTAAATCTGTGCCATCTTCAACTATGTCCACAGGTGATTGTCAAACAAACAAACAAACAAACAAAAATGACAGCACTTGGAAAAGGTGCTATGTGTATGAAAAGCTCAAATGTTTCTCTGGGCTACCTTGATGTGTAACTTTCAGATACATTCACAGAGATATGCACATTCTAAATATTAATAATTTTATCATAAAGAAATATAGCATAAGTTGTGATGTGAAATTACCTGGACATTCTATGAGAAAATGTTGATTCTGATTTCCATACTGGTGATTCTAAAATCTGTGCATGGGAATCATGAAGTATCCTCCCACAATTTTAACTATATGTGAAGTAACCACAGGCAAGTATATTAACTATGCCTTTTATTTTCTGATTCTTTGACATCTTGGGGCCTTGCTGACCCTAGACTGACCTTACCAGGGTTAGCTTATTCTCAGAGATAACAGAAAACTCACCTTCAATCTACACTATGTATATGCTCTCTTAGCCTAATTTCTATTGCAATGACAGAATATCTGAGACTTGTTAATTTTAAATGAGCACAAATTCATTTAGCTCACTGTTTGGAAACTGGGAAGTCCAAAAGCATGGCGCAGACATCTGACAAGGGCCTTATTGCTATGTGATAAAATGGCTGAAGTATAAGTGAGTGTATGAGACAGAGAGAGGCACCAGTTTCTGAAATCACTTTATAAAAATTCACTCTTATAATAACTAATCTGCTCCCATTATAATGACATTAGTCTATTCATAAAATCTTCTCCCTCATTATCCAATCTCCTGTTATCTGGCCCAACCTCCCAATACTGTTGCACCGGAGATTAACTTTCCAAAACATGGAATTTTGGAGGACACATTCAAATCACAGCAAATACACACCATCTAATCCAGAGTACAACCCCCCAATCACCTCTCTTGTTGAGTGTTCCCCTTCCCAGCCACTATTCTCCTGTCCTAATCACCTCAGGGTGAGGTACCAGAACATTAGAGACTAACCCTATGTCCCGGAGCCCTTAGAAATTACTCAAACTAGCCAACTCTCAGCCTGCTTTCCCTGCCTCACCCATGGTTTTCCATGGAAAGCACAATGTCAGCTCTAATGCACATTTTCCCTTTGCTTACTCGGCATCCTGGCTCGCCCTGGTGCTTCTAATGTGGTCTCCTCTGGAGTGGTGTGCCTGCATCTCTTGGGATCTGTGAGTATAAAAAATTACATTTTCAATGGCAGTTATCCCCTGGTTTGTAGGTGGCACCATACCTGAATAATGATAAAACATGTATTTGAAAAAAACAGGTACAGTGAGCATGATGGGTTGGCCTCAGACTGGAATGACGGGCCACTACGCCGCTTTTTGCTTATCAGCTGGCTCCTCTAGAAGGCAGTGGAAGTCTGGGAGGCACCACTTCCTGCTGCCGTGTGCTTGGGCTTGGCTGAAAGTGTGGATGTTTCATGTGTCACATGTTGCTATATATGCCCACGCTAAATTTGAAACTTGAGAGTTGTCCCTCACTTATGGTCTGAGCTGTATTACTTGCATAACCTATCTGAATAATAATAATACCTATAGTCTAAAGGAAATAATCAGTATCCATGTCATAACACTTATCAACTGTGACTATGAGTAAATTATTCCACAATGTGAATCCGACAATACTTATGTATCAACTGGCTTAACAAGCTCTGGACAGTGTTGAGTGACTAATTAAACTAATATATAAAGTTGTTCTTATATAGCAAAACCTCTAAAACCTAAAAAAATAAAACCTTGAAAAATAAAATCTACATTCCTAGTTTAGCTCTTCCTGCAGACTGATGTCTTCCTTCCCCTCCTGCTTTATCTGGGGCCTCAAACATTCCATTGCCATTGTCTCTCCCATAGCTGCCCCCTGCCACTCTGCTCATAGAGGAATGCAAGCCTCTGGATGGGTTCAGGTCTCTACAGTTCCAGAACTGTCCACAGTTTTCTAAAGTTCAGTCTACCTACTGCAGTCTTTCTCATCTACAGCCAATGCTCAGGAAATATTTTCTAAAGTTTACTTCCAGATTCTGAACTAGAAAGGAAAACATGGGTGGTTTAGGAGAAAGATAGAAAGAAATATTTTTTAAACATGTTTTGGAGTTTTAGAATGTTCAATTATATTCTAAGAAAACAAAATTATAATGTGAAATATAAAGCACCCTCCTGGCCTTCAGGACCAATCCTCCAGGATCACTTCTGCTGCCTCCCACCCTCCACATGCACAGGCTCACCCAGCACCTACTGCCCTGAACTGAGGGACTCACCTGGGACGCACCAGCCTCCTGACCAGCCCCTGAGCCACTGCTCACTCGTCTCTTGCACCTGTGCATCATGTGCCCATGCTCACTGTGGCTACAGCCACCAAGACATGGAGTCATATCCCCACCAAGGCCACGGTCAGGGAAAGCAATCTCTGACAGGCCCTATCACAGGCATGGCCTTTGTGGGGTCTGGGACAAGTGAACATCAATGTGGGGAAGGAGATGATTTCCACCTCATCCCTACCCCACAATCCTCACAGTGACATGGGGTCCATAGGGCTGGTCAGAGACTTGGACTCTGCTGGACACACTGAGAAGGGCCACCCATGTGGAAAAGTATTCCATCCTGGAAATGGGGTATAGGTTCTGGAGAGGGAGCATGTTCATATACTCCTTGGGTGCTGTCCAGACTTATACAACCCGTTTGAGAAAAAAAAATCTGAGAGAAGCCATGGTAAGGCCACCCTTCCCTAAGCCTTCAGGACCACAGAGGTTTATTCCTCCCCATGTACATGGCTCCCAAAGTTATCCCAAAGCTTCAGCAAGGTCTCTTTGGTATATCCAAAGGGTAATGAAGAAGCAATTCTCCGTATGTTGAAGAAAGCAGCTGCCATCCTCAGACAAAACATGCACGCGCACCACAATAAGGGGTCACACACCCCTTATTGGCCACGTCTGTGCAGCATGGGAAGAGTCAAGCCCACTGCTGAGAGGTTGCCAGTGGCCCTGCCAGGCTTCCTGATAAACCACTGAAATTCTCAAAGCCCTAGTCCTTCTGCTCAGTTGGCTGGAACATACCTTGAAGCCACTGGGACATCAAAAAGGATCCTTTGTCAGCTATGCCTGAATGACAGCTCCTGCCCCAACTTTCCTTAGAACATCCAGAAGAAATAAGCCATTTCTTTGCAGCATCAGGTTCTTCTACAGATCTTCATGCCATAGAGCACAGTGTTTCTTGGGATATAACCCTCTTTAACATGTCACTGCCTAAGACTGGTCACAATCATAAACAACGGGGACAGAAGATGAAAGTGGAAGATATTCTGACTTGTCCCATTCCGAAACTGTTCTCTACAGGTATTTCCAAGGAACCAGTAACTACCAGAGAGGTGGAATCCAGCCAGTGTGCTCTACAGCTTCACACAGATGGAGGAGACTTGAACTTTTCTTCAACTTAACAATTCCCCATGAAAAATAAGAAAATAAATTAGAAAGTGACACTTATGACACTTTCTAATCAATAAAGCAACGTGTTCATATTGTTCTATTAAAATATATGAAGCCTAAATCCTTCAAATTCATTTAAATATTTTATACATCTTAAATTTCCAAACCCATTTTGATTGGAGGATACAGTCTATGTTTCTTAAAAAAGAATCGTATGATTAATATTTCCCTCTATATTTTGAGATATTCAAAGAGTATTTGACAGATACAGAATTTGAAAGTAAATTTAGCACACAAGCTATTCTCCAGTATATTCTTATGTAACAGACTTCTGTAAGTCAATACAAAGTTAGCTGCTGCAAGAGGTAACCTCAAAAGTATCAGCTGTTGGAATACCATACAAAATTTGTCATTGTTACACATACCATCTCAGCACAGGATTTGAAATATCAAGCAATGCTGCTTGGTGGTTTTCCTCCAAAAACAGACTCAAGGACCCAAGTAGTTTGGTTGGTAAATTTCCCATTGCTGACATGTGTCTTCAAATCTAGTTGTGGTGCCTGGGCTTAATTCTCTCAATTGTAAAGGACAAATATATATGGCAGATGTTCTAATAGGCCAGGCCTGTACCAAGCAAAGTTCACATCCACCCACATGTGATTCACCAGAACTCATTCCAGTGGCCACATCTCAGAACAAAGAAGCTGGAGAGTTTAACGCTGGGAATAGTGGGGAGAGAAGACCCATTGTTGGTCTTTCTTTTTTTTAAAAAAAAATATTTTGTAACCACCAGCCAATATTCTTTCTTGAATAGTTTTTATGGAAGAAAATGTGACTCAAAATATTATTATTCAAATTAAACTGAGCATATGTATATATATACCTGAGAAATGAAGGCAAGAATGTCAATCAATAAGGTTCAAAGCATCGCTGACCCTTTGAAAAGGAAATACCTGTTCAATCTGAAAAGCATAGATTAAAGATGGGAAACAGTCAAGACTACTATTCTATAAAATTTTTTTTATAGATTTAGAAATATTTAGATACAGCCCAGTGCTGGTGCCCACACTCTCACTATGAGAGACTCATGCATTCAGGACATTCTGTGTTGTTTCTCCCTCTGTGTGCTCAGAGGCTGGCAGGAGACTCAGTCCTTTAAGTGCTTTCAGTGCACTGCACCGAACTGTGGTTCATGTGGGACCTGCTCTGTGCACATACAGATTATTTGGTCTAGTTTCGAATAAGTTAATTCTTACCGAACGGACAAGAAATTTAAAACCCAGCCAAAAAATAAGAGCTGAAGAAAACTCTGACTATTCAATGACCATGTAATCAAGAAAATGACGAAATTGATGCTTGTACTACAATTTGGAATTCTACATCCAGTCACTAGCTGGCTTTTGAAGCAAAATCTGACTAATGAATTAGATCAGAACAGAATTCAGCAGACAAAATTATAAAGACAATTTTTTGAAATTCTGAAATGTATAGATTAACGTACCAATTATTGCAAAACACTTAAAGTTTGCCCAATTTATAGAGAAGTTAAACACTTTTCAAGCACAAATTTGAGTACTGCTGATGTTTTCTGTAATGACAATGGTTCTTAGTAACATTCTACTAACCTGCTATAAAATAAAATAAAAATAAACACAAAGTATTGATTCAAAGTAAAGTTGAAGTTTTAACAAGAAAAAGAAAACGATTTTTAAAAGAATTATCTTCTATGAGGTGAGTTTGGGATATTTGGAAATACGGTTTTATCCGGATAAAACCGGTTTAAACGGGTTCAATCCTGTTTTACCAGGTTTAAACCGGTTTAAACTGGTTCAATCCAGTTTTATCCGGTTTAAACCGTTTTAAACCGGTTCAATCGTGTTTTATCCGGTTTAAACCGGTTTAAACTGGTTCAATCCGTTTTTATCCAGTTTAATCCGGTTCTATCCGGTTTTATCGGGTTTAAACCAGTTTAAAGCGGTTCAATCCAGTTTTATCCAGTTAAAACTGGTTCCATCCGCTTTTATCAGGTTTAAACCGGTTTAAACCGGTTCAATCTGATTTTATCCGGTTTAAACCGGTTTAAACCGGTTCAATCCGGTTTTATCCGGCTTAAACCGGTTTAAACCGGTACAATCTGGTTTTATCCGGTTTAAACCAGTTTAAACCGGTTCAATCCAGTTTTATCCGGTTGAAACCTGTTTAAACAGGTTCAATCCGGTTTTATAAGGTTTAAACCGTTACAATCCAGTTTTATCCCGTTTAAACCGGTTTAAGCCGCTTCAATCCGGTTTTATCCGGTTTAAACCGGTTCTCTCCGGTTTTAACCGGTTTAAACCGGTTCAATCTGGTTTTATCCGGTTTAAACCGGTTTAAGCCGGTTCAATCCGGTTTTATCCGGTTGAAACCGGTTTAAACCGGTTCAATCCGGTTTTATCTGGTTTAAACCAGTTTAAGCAGGTTCAATCCGGTTTTATACGGTTTAAACCGGTTCAATATGGTTTTATCCGGTTTAAACCGGTTCAATCCGGTTTTATCCGGTTTAAACTGGTTCAATCCGGTTTAAACCGATTCAATCTGGTTTTATCTGGTTTAAACCGGTTTAAACCGGTTCAATCCAGTTTTATCCGGTTTAAACCGGTTCTATCCGGTTTAAACCAGTTTAAGACAGTTCAATCCGGTTTTATCCGGTTTAAACCGGTTTCAGCCAGTTCAGTCCGGTTTTATCCGGTTTAAACCGGATCTATCCGGTTCTATCCGGTTTAAACCGGTTTAAACCAGTTCATTCCGGTTTTATCTGGTTTAAACCGGTTTAAACCAGTTTAAGCCGGTTCAATCTGGTTTAAACCGGTTTAAACCGGTTCAATCCGGTTTTATTTGGTATAAACTGGTTCAATCCGGTTTTATCCGGTTTAAACTGGTTCTCTCTGGTTTTAACCAGTTTAAACCGGTTCAATCTGGTTTTATCCAGTATAAACCGGTTTAAGCCGGTTCAATCCGGTTTTATCCAGTTGAAACTGGTTAAAACTGGTTCAATCCGGTTTTAACCGGTTTAAACCGGTTTAAGCTGCTTCAATCTGGTTTAAACCGGTTTGAACTGGTTCAATCCGGTTTTATCCAGTTTAAACCGGTTCTCTCTGGTTTTAACCAGTTTAAACCGGTTCAATCTGGTTTTAACCGGTATAAACCGGTTTAAGCCGGTTCAATCCGGTTTTATCCGGTTGAAACTGGTTAAAACCGGTTCAATCCGGTTTTAACCGGTTTAAACCGGTTTAAGCCGCTTCAATCTGGTTTAAACCGGTTTAAACTGGTTCAATCCGGTTTTATCTGGTTTAAAGCCGTTTAAACCGGTTCAAACCAGTTTTAAGCGGTTTAAACCGGTTCTATCCGGTTCTATCCGGTTGAAACCGTATTAAACCGGTTCAATCCGGTTTTATCCGGTTTAAACCGATTCAATCTGGTTTTATCCGGTTTAAACCGGTTTAAACCGGTTCAATCCAGTTTTATCCGGTTTAAACCGGTTCTATCCGGTTTAAACCAGTTTAAGACGGTTCAATCCGGTTTTATCCGGTTTAAACCGGTTTCAGCCAGTTCAGTCCGGTTTTATCCGGTTTAAACCGGATCTATCCGGTTCTATCCGGTTTAAACCGGTTTAAACCAGTTCATTCCGGTTTTATCCGGTTTAAACAGGTTTAAACCGGTTTAAGCCGGTTCAGTCTGGTTTAAACCAGTTTAAACCGGTTCAATCCGGTTTTATTCGGTATAAACTGGTTCAATCCGGTTTTATCCGGTTTAAACCGGTTCTCTCTGGTTTTAACCAGTTTAAACCGGTTCAATCTGGTTTTATCCAGTATAAACCGGTTTAAGCCGGTTCAATCAGGTTTTATCTGGTTGAAACTGGTTAAAACCGGTTCAATCCGGTTTTAACCGGTTTAAACCGGTTTAAGCCGCTGCAATCTGGTTTAAACCGGTTTAAACTGGTTCAATCCGGTTTTACCTGGTTTAAAGCCGTTTAAACCGGTTCAAACCGGTTTTAAACGGTTTAAACCGGTTCTATCCGGTTTTATCCGGTTTAAACCAGTTTAAACTGCTTCGATCCGTTTTTATCCGGTTTAAACCGGTTTGAGCCGGTTCAATCCGGTTTTATCCGGTTTAAACCGGTTCAATCCGGTTTTATCTGGTTTAAACCGGTTTAAGCCGGTTCAATCCGGTTTTATCCGGTTTAAACCGGTTCTATCCGGTTCTATCCGGTTGAAACCGGTTTAAACAGGTTCAATCCGGTTTTATAAGGTTTAAACCATTACAATCCGGTTTTATCGGGTTTAAAGCGGTTTAAACCGGTTCAATCCGGTTTTATAAGGTTTAAACCATTACAATCCGGTTTTATCGGGTTTAAAGCGGTTTAAACCGGTTCAATCCGGTTTTATCCGGTTTAAACCGGTTTTAACCAGTTCAATCCGGTTTTATCCGGTTTAAACCGGTACAATCTGGTTTTATCCGGTTTAAACCAGTTTAAACCGGTTCAATCCAGTTTTATCCGGTTGAAACCGGTTTAAACAGGTTCAATCCGGTTTTATAAGGTTTAAACCATTACAATCCAGTTTTATCCCGTTTAAACCGGTTTAAGCCGCTTCAATCCGGTTTTATCCGGTTTAAACTGGTTCTCTCCGGTTTTAACCGGTTTAAACCGGTTCAATCTGGTTTTATCCGGTTTAAACCATTTTAAGCCGGTTCAATCCGGTTTTATCCGGTTTAAACGGGTTCAATCCGGTTTTATCCGGTTTAAACCGGTTTAAGCCGGTTCAATCCATTTTTATCCGGTTTAAACCGGTTCAATCTGGTTTTATCGGGTTTAAACTGGTTCAATCCAGTTTTATCCGGTTTAAACCGGTTCTATCCGGTTTAAACCAGTTTAAGACCGTTCAATCCGGTTTTATCCGGTTTAAACCAGTTTCAGCCAGTTCAGTCCGGTTTTATCCGGTTTAAACCGGATCTATCCGGTTCTATCCGGTTTAAACCGGTTTAAACCAGTTCATTCCGGTTTTATCCGGTTTAAACAGGTTTAAACCGGTTTAAGCCAGTTCAATCTGGTTTAAACAGGTTTAAACCGGATCAATCCGGTTTTATTCGGTATAAACTGGTTCAATCCGGTTTTATCCGGTTTAAACCGGTTCTCTCCGGTTTTAACCAGTTTAAACCAGTTCAATCTGGTTTTATCCAGTATAAACCGGTTTAAGCCGGTTCAATCCGGTTTTATCCGGTTGAAACTGGTTAAAACCGGTTCAATCCGGTTTTAACCAGTTTAAACCGGTTTAAGCCGCTTCAATCTGGTTTAAACCGGTTTAAACTGGTTCAATCCGGTTTTATCCAGTTTAAACCGGTTCTCTCTGGTTTTAACCAGTTTAAACCGGTTCAATCTGGTTTTACCCGGTATAAACCGGTTTAAGCCGGTTCAATCCGGTTTTATCCGGTTGAAACTGGTTAAAACCGGTTCAATCCGGTTTTAACCGGTTTAAACCGGTTTAAGCCGCTTCAATCTGGTTTAAACCGGTTTAAACTGGTTCAATCCGGTTTTATCTGGTTTAAAGCCGTTCAAACCGGTTCAAACCGGTTTTAAACGGTTTAATCCGGTTCTATCCGGTTCTATCCGGTTGAAACCGTATTAAACCGGTTCAATCCGGTTTTATCCGGTTTAAACCGATTCAATCTGGTTTTATCCGGTTTAAACCGGTTTAAACCGGTTCAATCCAGTTTTATCCGGTTTAAACCGGTTCTATCCGGTTTAAACCAGTTTAAGACGGTTCAATCCGGTTTTATCCGGTTTAAACCGGTTTAAGCCGGTTCAATGCATTTTTATCCGGTTTAAACCGGTTCAATCTGGTTTTATCGGGTTTAAACTGGTTCAATCCGGTTTTATCCGGTTTAAACCGATTCAATCTGGTTTTATCCGGTTTAAACCGGTTTAAACCGGTTCAATCCAGTTTGATCCGGTTTAAACCGGTTCTATCCGGTTTAAACCAGTTTAAGACGGTTCAATCCGGTTTTATCCGGTTTAAACCGTTTTCAGCCAGTTCAGTCCGGTTTTATCCGGTTTAAACCGGATCTATCCGGTTCTATCCGGTTTAAACCGGTTTAAACCAGTTCATTCCGGTTTTATCCGGTTTAAACAGGATTAAACCGGTTTAAGCCGGTTCAATCTGGTTTAAACCAGTTTAAACCGGTTCAATCCGGTTTTATTCGGTATAAACTGGTTCAATCCTGTTTTATCCGGTTTAAACCGGTTCTCTCTGGTTTTAACCAGTTTAAACCGGTTCAATCTGGTTTTATCCAGTATAAACCGGTTTAAGCCGGTTCAATCAGGTTTTATCTGGTTGAAACTGGTTAAAACCGGTTCAATCCGGTTTTAACCGGTTTAAACCGGTTTAAGCCGCTGCAATCTGGTTTAAACCGGTTTAAACTGGTTCAATCCGGTTTTACCTGTTTTAAAGCCGTTTAAACCGGTTCAAACCGGTTTTAAACGGTTTAAACCGGTTCTATCCGGTTTTATCCGGTTTAAACCAGTTTAAACTGCTTCGATCCGTTTTTATCCGGTTTAAACCGGTTTGAGCCGGTTCAATCCGGTTTTATCCGGTTTAAACCGGTTCAATCCGGTTTTATCTGGTTTAAACTGGTTTAAGCCGGTTCAATCTGGTTTTATCCGGTTTAGACCGGTTTGAGCCGGTTCAATCCGGTTTTATCCGGTTTAAACCGGTTCAATCCGGTTTTATCTGGTTTAAACCGGTTTAAGCCGGTTCAATCCGGTTTTATCCGGTTTAAACCGGTTCTATCCGGTTCTATCCGGTTGAAACCGGTTTAAACAGGTTCAATCCGGTTTTATAAGGTTTAAACCATTACAATCCGGTTTTATCGGGTTTAAAGCGGTTTAAACCGGTTCAATCCGGTTTTATAAGGTTTAAACCATTACAATCCGGTTTTATCGGGTTTAAAGCGGTTTTAACCAGTTCAATCCGGTTTTATCCGGTTTAAACCGGTACAATCTGGTTTTATCCGGTTTAAACCAGTTTAAACCGGTTCAATCCAGTTTTATCCGGTTGAAACCGGTTTAAACAGGTTCAATCCGGTTTTATAAGGTTTAAACCATTACAATCCAGTTTTATCCCGTTTAAACCGGTTTAAGCCGCTTCAATCCGGTTTTATCCGGTTTAAACTGGTTCTCTCCGGTTTTAACCGGTTTAAACCGGTTCAATCTGGTTTTATCCGGTTTAAACCATTTTAAGCCGGTTCAATCCGGTTTTATCCGGTTTAAACCGGTTCAATCCGGTTTTATCCGGTTTAAACCGGTTCAATCCGGTTTTATCCGGTTTAAACCGGTTTAAGCCGGTTCAATCCATTTTTATCCGGTTTAAACCGGTTCAATCTGGTTTTATCGGGTTTAAACTGGTTCAATCCAGTTTTATCCGGTTTAAACCGGTTCTATCCGGTTTAAACCAGTTTAAGACCGTTCAATCCGGTTTTATCCGGTTTAAACCACTTTCAGCCAGTTCAGTCCGGTTTTATCCAGTTTAAACCGGATCTATCCGGTTCTATCCGGTTTAAACCGGTTTAAACCAGTTCATTCCGGTTTTATCCGGTTTAAACAGGTTTAAACCGGTTTAAGCCAGTTCAATCTGGTTTAAACCGGTTTAAACCGGATCAATCCGGTTTTATTCGGTATAAACTGGTTCAATCCGGTTTTATCCGGTTTAAACCGGTTCTCTCCGGTTTTAACCAGTTTAAACCGGTTCAATCTGGTTTTATCCAGTATAAACCGGTTTAAGCCGCTTCAATCTGTTTTAAACCGGTTTAAACTGGTTCAATCCGGTTTTATCCAGTTTAAACCGGTTCTCTCTGGTTTTAACCAGTTTAAACCGGTTCAATCTGGTTTTACCCGGTATAAACCGGTTTAAGCCGGTTCAATCCGGTTTTATCCGGTTGAAACTGGTTAAAACCGGTTCAATCCGGTTTTAACCGGTTTAAACCGGTTTAAGCCGCTTCAATCTGGTTTAAACCGGTTTAAACTGGTTCAATCCGGTTTTATCTGGTTTAAAGCCGTTCAAACCGGTTCAAACCGGTTTTAAACGGTTTAATCCGGTTCTATCCGGTTCTATCCGGTTGAAACCGTATTAAACCGGTTCAATCCGGTTTTATCCGGTTTAAACCGATTCAATCTGGTTTTATCCGGTTTAAACCGGTTTAAACCGGTTCAATCCAGTTTTATCCGGTTTAAACCGGTTCTATCCGGTTTAAACCAGTTTAAGACGGTTCAATCCGGTTTTATCCGGTTTAAACCGGTTTCAGCCAGTTCAGTCCGGTTTTACCGGTTTAAACCGGATCTATCCGTTTCTATCCGGTTTAAACCGGTTTAAACCAGTTCATTCCGGTTTTATCCGGTTTAAACAGGTTTAAACCGGTTTAAGCCGGTTCAATCTGGTTTAAACCGGTTTAAACCGGTTCAATCCTGTTTTATTCGGTATAAACTGGTTCAATCCGGTTTTATCCTGTTTAAACCGGTTCTCTCTGGTTTTAACCAGTTTAAACCGGTTCAATCTGGTTTTATCCAGTATAAACCGGTTTAAGCCGGTTCAATCCGGTTTTATCTGGTTGAAACTGGTTAAAACCGGTTCAATCCGGTTTTAACCGGTTTAAACCGGTTTAAGCCGCTGCAATCTGGTTTAAACCGGTTTAAACTGGTTCAATCCGGTTTTACCTGGTTTAAAGCCGTTTAAACCGGTTCAAACCGGTTTTAAACGGTTTAAACCGCTTCTATCCGGTTTTATCCGGTTTAAACCAGTTTAAACTGCTTCGATCCGTTTTTATCCGGTTTAAACCGGTTTGAGCCGGTTCAATCCGGTTTTATCCGGTTTAAACCGGTTCAATCCGGTTTTATCTGGTTTAAACCGGTTTAAGCCGGTTCAATCCGGTTTTATCCGGTTTAAACCGGTTCTATCCGGTTCTATCCGGTTGAAACCGGTTTAAACAGGTTCAATCCGGTTTTATAAGGTTTAAACCATTACAATCCGGTTTTATCGGGTTTAAAGCGGTTTAAACCGGTTCAATCCGGTTTTATAAGGTTTAAACCATTACAATCCGGTTTTATCGGGTTTAAAGCGGTTTAAACCGGTTCAATCCGGTTTTATCCGGTTTAAACCGGTTTTAACCAGTTCAATCCGGTTTTATCCGGTTTAAACCGGTACAATCTGGTTTTATCCGGTTTAAACCAGTTTAAACCGGTTCAATCCAGTTTTATCCGGTTGAAACCGGTTTAAACAGGTTCAATCCGGTTTTATAAGGTTTAAACCATTACAATCCAGTTTTATCCCGTTTAAACCGGTTTAAGCCGCTTCAATCCGGTTTTATCCGGTTTAAACTGGTTCTCTCCGGTTTTAACCGGTTTAAACCGGTTCAATCTGGTTTTATCCGGTTTAAACCATTTTAAGCCGGTTCAATCCGGTTTTATCCGGTTTAAACGGGTTCAATCCGGTTTTATCCGGTTTAAACCGGTTTAAGCCGGTTCAATCCATTTTTATCCGGTTTAAACCGGTTCAATCTGGTTTTATCGGGTTTAAACTGGTTCAATCCAGTTTTATCCGGTTTAAACCGGTTCTATCCGGTTTAAACCAGTTTAAGACCGTTCAATCCGGTTTTATCCGGTTTAAACCAGTTTCAGCCAGTTCAGTCCGGTTTTATCCGGTTTAAACCGGATCTATCCGGTTCTATCCGGTTTAAACCGGTTTAAACCAGTTCATTCCGGTTTTATCCGGTTTAAACAGGTTTAAACCGGTTTAAGCCAGTTCAATCTGGTTTAAACAGGTTTAAACCGGATCAATCCGGTTTTATTCGGTATAAACTGGTTCAATCCGGTTTTATCCGGTTTAAACCGGTTCTCTCCGGTTTTAACCAGTTTAAACCAGTTCAATCTGGTTTTATCCAGTATAAACCGGTTTAAGCCGGTTCAATCCGGTTTTATCCGGTTGAAACTGGTTAAAACCGGTTCAATCCGGTTTTAACCAGTTTAAACCGGTTTAAGCCGCTTCAATCTGGTTTAAACCGGTTTAAACTGGTTCAATCCGGTTTTATCCAGTTTAAACCGGTTCTCTCTGGTTTTAACCAGTTTAAACCGGTTCAATCTGGTTTTACCCGGTATAAACCGGTTTAAGCCGGTTCAATCCGGTTTTATCCGGTTGAAACTGGTTAAAACCGGTTCAATCCGGTTTTAACCGGTTTAAACCGGTTTAAGCCGCTTCAATCTGGTTTAAACCGGTTTAAACTGGTTCAATCCGGTTTTATCTGGTTTAAAGCCGTTCAAACCGGTTCAAACCGGTTTTAAACGGTTTAATCCGGTTCTATCCGGTTCTATCCGGTTGAAACCGTATTAAACCGGTTCAATCCGGTTTTATCCGGTTTAAACCGATTCAATCTGGTTTTATCCGGTTTAAACCGGTTTAAACCGGTTCAATCCAGTTTTATCCGGTTTAAACCGGTTCTATCCGGTTTAAACCAGTTTAAGACGGTTCAATCCGGTTTTATCCGGTTTAAACCGGTTTAAGCCGGTTCAATGCATTTTTATCCGGTTTAAACCGGTTCAATCTGGTTTTATCGGGTTTAAACTGGTTCAATCCGGTTTTATCCGGTTTAAACCGATTGAATCTGGTTTTATCCGGTTTAAACCGGTTTAAACCGGTTCAATCCAGTTTGATCCGGTTTAAACCGGTTCTATCCGGTTTAAACCAGTTTAAGACGGTTCAATCCGGTTTTATCCGGTTTAAACCGTTTTCAGCCAGTTCAGTCCGGTTTTATCCGGTTTAAACCGGATCTATCCGGTTCTATCCGGTTTAAACCAGTTTAAACCAGTTCATTCCGGTTTTATCCGGTTTAAACAGGATTAAACCGGTTTAAGCCGGTTCAATCTGGTTTAAACCAGTTTAAACCGGTTCAATCCGGTTTTATTCGGTATAAACTGGTTCAATCCTGTTTTATCCGGTTTAAACCGGTTCTCTCTGGTTTTAACCAGTTTAAACCGGTTCAATCTGGTTTTATCCAGTATAAACCGGTTTAAGCCGGTTCAATCAGGTTTTATCTGGTTGAAACTGGTTAAAACCGGTTCAATCCGGTTTTAACCGGTTTAAACCGGTTTAAGCCGCTGCAATCTGGTTTAAACCGGTTTAAACTGGTTCAATCCGGTTTTACCTGTTTTAAAGCCGTTTAAACCGGTTCAAACCGGTTTTAAACGGTTTAAACCGGTTCTATCCGGTTTTATCCGGTTTAAACCAGTTTAAACTGCTTCGATCCGTTTTTATCCGGTTTAAACCGGTTTGAGCCGGTTCAATCCGGTTTTATCCGGTTTAAACCGGTTCAATCCGGTTTTATCTGGTTTAAACTGGTTTAAGCCGGTTCAATCTGGTTTTATCCGGTTTAGACCGGTTTGAGCCGGTTCAATCCGGTTTTATCCGGTTTAAACCGGTTCAATCCGGTTTTATCTGGTTTAAACCGGTTTAAGCCGGTTCAATCCGGTTTTATCCGGTTTAAACCGGTTCTATCCGGTTCTATCCGGTTGAAACCGGTTTAAACAGGTTCAATCCGGTTTTATAAGGTTTAAACCATTACAATCCGGTTTTATCGGGTTTAAAGCGGTTTAAACCGGTTCAATCCGGTTTTATAAGGTTTAAACCATTACAATCCGGTTTTATCGGGTTTAAAGCGGTTTTAACCAGTTCAATCCGGTTTTATCCGGTTTAAACCGGTACAATCTGGTTTTATCCGGTTTAAACCAGTTTAAACCGGTTCAATCCAGTTTTATCCGGTTGAAACCAGTTTAAACAGGTTCAATCCGGTTTTATAAGGTTTAAACCATTACAATCCAGTTTTATCCCGTTTAAACCGGTTTAAGCCGCTTCAATCCGGTTTTATCCGGTTTAAACTGGTTCTCTCCGGTTTTAACCGGTTTAAACCGGTTCAATCTGGTTTTATCCGGTTTAAACCATTTTAAGCCGGTTCAATCCGGTTTTATCCGGTTTAAACCGGTTCAATCCGGTTTTATCCGGTTTAAACCGGTTCAATCCGGTTTTATCCGGTTTAAACCGGTTTAAGCCGGTTCAATCCATTTTTATCCGGTTTAAACCGGTTCAATCTGGTTTTATCGGGTTTAAACTGGTTCAATCCAGTTTTATCCGGTTTAAACCGGTTCTATCCGGTTTAAACCAGTTTAAGACCGTTCAATCCGGTTTTATCCGGTTTAAACCACTTTCAGCCAGTTCAGTCCGGTTTTATCCAGTTTAAACCGGATCTATCCGGTTCTATCCGGTTTAAACCGGTTTAAACCAGTTCATTCCGGTTTTATCCGGTTTAAACAGGTTTAAACCGGTTTAAGCCAGTTCAATCTGGTTTAAACCGGTTTAAACCGGATCAATCCGGTTTTATTCGGTATAAACTGGTTCAATCCGGTTTTATCCGGTTTAAACCGGTTCTCTCCGGTTTTAACCAGTTTAAACCGGTTCAATCTGGTTTTATCCAGTATAAACCGGTTTAAGCCGCTTCAATCTGTTTTAAACCGGTTTAAACTGGTTCAATCCGGTTTTATCCAGTTTAAACCGGTTCTCTCTGGTTTTAACCAGTTTAAACCGGTTCAATCTGGTTTTACCCGGTATAAACCGGTTTAAGCCGGTTCAATCCGGTTTTATCCGGTTGAAACTGGTTAAAACCGGTTCAATCCGGTTTTAACCGGTTTAAACCGGTTTAAGCCGCTTCAATCTGGTTTAAACCGGTTTAAACTGGTTCAATCCGGTTTTATCTGGTTTAAAGCCGTTCAAACCGGTTCAAACCGGTTTTAAACGGTTTAATCCGGTTCTATCCGGTTCTATCCGGTTGAAACCGTATTAAACCGGTTCAATCCGGTTTTATCCGGTTTAAACCGATTCAATCTGGTTTTATCCGGTTTAAACCGGTTTAAACCGGTTCAATCCAGTTTTATCCGGTTTAAACCGGTTCTATCCGGTTTAAACCAGTTTAAGACGGTTCAATCCGGTTTTATCCGGTTTAAACCGGTTTCAGCCAGTTCAGTCCGGTTTTACCGGTTTAAACCGGATCTATCCGTTTCTATCCGGTTTAAACCGGTTTAAACCAGTTCATTCCGGTTTTATCCGGTTTAAACAGGTTTAAACCGGTTTAAGCCGGTTCAATCTGGTTTAAACCGGTTTAAACCGGTTCAATCCTGTTTTATTCGGTATAAACTGGTTCAATCCGGTTTTATCCTGTTTAAACCGGTTCTCTCTGGTTTTAACCAGTTTAAACCGGTTCAATCTGGTTTTATCCAGTATAAACCGGTTTAAGCCGGTTCAATCCGGTTTTATCTGGTTGAAACTGGTTAAAACCGGTTCAATCCGGTTTTAACCGGTTTAAACCGGTTTAAGCCGCTGCAATCTGGTTTAAACCGGTTTAAACTGGTTCAATCCGGTTTTACCTGGTTTAAAGCCGTTTAAACCGGTTCAAACCGGTTTTAAACGGTTTAAACCGCTTCTATCCGGTTTTATCCGGTTTAAACCAGTTTAAACTGCTTCGATCCGGTTTTATCCGGTTTAAACCGGTTTGAGCCGGTTCAATCCGGTTTTATCCGGTTTAAACCGGTTCAATCCGGTTTTATCTGGTTTAAACCGGTTTAAGCCGGTTCAATCCGGTTTTATCCGGTTTAAACCGGTTCTATCCGGTTCTATCCGGTTGAAACCGGTTTAAACAGGTTCAATCCGGTTTTATAAGGTTTAAACCATTACAATCCGGTTTTATCGGGTTTAAAGCGGTTTAAACCGGTTCAATCCGGTTTTATAAGGTTTAAACCATTACAATCCGGTTTCATAGGGTTTAAAGCGGTTTAAACCGGTTCAATCCGGTTTTATCCGTTTCAAACCGGTTTTAACCAGTTCAATCCGGTTTTATCCGGTTTAAACCGGTACAATCTGGTTTTATCCGGTTTAAACCAGTTTAAACCGGTTCAATCCAGTTTTATCCGGTTGAAACCGGTTTAAACAGGTTCAATCCGGTTTTATAAGGTTTAAACCATTACAATCCAGTTTTATCCCGTTTAAACCGGTTTAAGCCGCTTCAATCCGGTTTTATCCGGATTAAACCGGTTCTCTCCGGTTTTAACCAGTTTAAACCGGTTCAATCTGGTTTTATCCGGTTTAAACCATTTTAAGCCGGTTCAATCCGGTTTTATCCGGTTTAAACCGGTTCAATCCGGTTTTATCCGGTTTAAACCGGTTCAATCCGGTTTTATCCGGTTTAAACCGGTTTAAGCCGGTTCAATCCATTTTTATCCGGTTTAAACCGGTTCAATCTGGTTTTATCGGGTTTAAACTGGTTCAATCCAGTTTTATGCGGTTTAAACCGGTTCTATCCGGTTTAAACCAGTTTAAGACCGTCCAATCCGATTTTATCCGGTTTAAACCAGTTTCAGCCAGTTCAGTCCGGTTTTATCCGGTTTAAACCGGATCTATCCGGTTCTATCCGGTATAAACCGGTTTAAGCCAGTTCAATCTGGTTTAAACCGGTTTAAACCGGTTCAATCCAGTTTTATCCGGTTTAAACCGGTTCTATCCGGTTTAAACCAATTTAAGACGGTTCAATCCGGTTTTATCCGGTTTAAACCGGTTTCAGCCAGTTCAGTCGGGTTTTACCGGTTTAAACCGGATCTATCCGTTTCTATCCGGTTTAAACCGGTTTAAACCAGTTCATTCCGGTTTTATCCGGTTTAAACAGGTTTAAACCGGTTTAAGCCGGTTCAATCTGGTTTAAACCGGTTTAAACCGGTTCAATCCTGTTTTATTCGATATAAACTGGTTCAATCCGGTTTTATCCGGTTTAAACCGGTTCTCTCTGGTTTTAACCAGTTTAAACCGGTTCAATCTGGTTTTATCCAGTATAAACCGGTTTAAGCCGGTTCAATCCGGTTTTATCTGGTTGAAACTGGTTAAAACCGGTTCAATCCGGTTTTAACCGGTTTAAACCGTTTTAAGCCGCTGCAATCTGGTTTAAACCGGTTTAAACTGGTTCAATCCGGTTTTACCTGGTTTAAAGCCGTTTAAACCGGTTCAAACCGGTTTTAAACGGTTTAAACCGCTTCTATCCGGTTTTATCCGGATTAAACCAGTTTAAACTGCTTCGATCCGGTTTTATCCGGTTTAAACCGGTTTGAGCCGGTTCAATCCGGTTTTATCCGGTTTAAACCGGTTCAATCCGGTTTTATCTGGTTTAAACCGGTTTAAGCCGGTTCAATCCGGTTTTATCCGGTTTAAACCGGTTCTATCCGGTTCTATCCGGTTGAAACCGGTTTAAACAGGTTCAATCCGGTTTTATAAGGTTTAAACCATTACAATCCGGTTTTATCGGGTTTAAAGCGGTTTAAACCGGTTCAATCCGGTTTTATAAGGTTTAAACCATTACAATCCGGTTTCATAGGGTTTAAAGCGGTTGAAACCGGTTCAATCCGGTTTTATCCGGTTTAAACCGGTTTTAACCAGTTCAATCCGGTTTTATCCGGTTTAAACCGGTACAATCTGGTTTTATCCGGTTTAAACCAGTTTAAACCGGTTCAATCCAGTTTTATCCGGTTGAAACCGGTTTAAACAGGTTCAATCCGGTTTTATAAGGTTTAAACCATTACAATCCAGTTTTATCCCGTTTAAACCGGTTTAAGCCGCTTCAATCCGGTTTTATCCGGATTAAACCGGTTCTCTCCGGTTTTAACCAGTTTAAACCGGTTCAATCTGGTTTTATCCGGTTTAAACCATTTTAAGCCGGTTCAATCCGGTTTTATCCGGTTTAAACCGGTTCAATCCGGTTTTATCCGGTTTAAACCGGTTCAATCCGGTTTTATCCGGTTTAAACCGGTTTAAGCCGGTTCAATCCATTTTTATCCGGTTTAAACCGGTTCAATCTGGTTTTATCGGGTTTAAACTGGTTCAATCCAGTTTTATCCGGTTTAAACCGGTTCTATCCGGTTTAAACCAGTTTAAGACCGTTCAATCCGATTTTATCCGGTTTAAACCAGTTTCAGGCAGTTCAGTCCGGTTTTATCCGGTTTAAACCGGATCTATCCGGTTCTATCCGGTATAAACCGGTTTAAGCCAGTTCAATCTGGTTTAAACCGGTTTAAACCGGTTCAATCCAGTTTTATCCGGTTTAAACCGGTTCTATCCGGTTTAAACCAATTTAAGACGGTTCAATCCGGTTTTATTCGGTTTAAACCGGTTTCAGCCAGTTCAGTCCGGTTTATTCCGGTTTAAACCGGATCTATCCGGTTCTATCCGGTTTAAACCGGTTTAAACCAGTTCATTCCGGTTTTATCCGGTTTTAAACAGGTTTAAACCGGTTTAAGCCGGTTCAATCTGGTTTAAACCGGTTTAAACCGGTTCAATCCGGTTTTATTCGGTATAAACTGGTTCAATCCGGTTTTATCCGGTTTAAACCGGTTCTCTCTGGTTTTAACCAGTTTAAACCGGTTCAATCTGGTTTTATCCAGTATAAACCAGTTTAAGCCGGTTCAATCCGGTTTACCGGTTTAAGCCGCTTCAATCTGGTTTAAACCGGTTTAAACTGGTTCAATCCGGTTTTATCCAGTTTAAACCGGTTCTCTCTGGTTTTAACCAGTTTAAACCGGTTCAATCTGGTTTTACCCAGTATAAACCGGTTTAAGCCGGTTCAATCCGGTTTTATCCGGTTGAAACTGGTTAAAACCGGTTCAATCCGGTTTTAGCCGGTTTAAACCCGTTTAAGCCGCTTCAATCTGGTTTAAACCGGTTTAAACTGGTTCAATCCGCTTTTATCTGGTTTAAAGCCGTTTAAACCGGTTCAAACCGGTTTTAAACGGTTTAAACCGGTTCTATCCTGTTCTATCCGGTTGAAACCGTATTAAACCGGTTCAATCCGGTTTTATCCGGTTTAAACCGATTCAATCTGGTTTTATCCGGTTTAAACCGGTTTAAACCGGTTCAATCCAGTTTTATCCGGTTTAAACCGGTTCTATCCGGTTTAAACCAGTTTAAGACAGTTCAATCCGGTTTTATCCGGTTTAAACCGGTTTCAGCCAGTTCAGTCCGGTTTTATCCGGTTTAAACCGGATCTATCCGTTTCTATCCGGTTTAAACCGGTTTAAACCAGTTCATTCCGGTTTTATCCGGTTTAAACAGGTTTTAACCGGTTTAAGCTGGTTCAATCTGGTTTAAACCGGTTTAAACCGGTTCAATCCGGTTTTATTCGGTATAAACTGGTTCAATCCGGTTTTATCCGGTTTAAACCGGTTCTCTCTGGTTTTAACCAGTTTAAACCGGTTCAATCTGGTTTTATCCAGTATAAACCGGTTTAAGCCGGTTCAATCCGGTTTTAACCGGTTTAAACCGGTTTAAGCCGCTGCAATCTGGTTTAAACCGGTTTAAACTGGTTCAATCCGGTTTTACCTGGTTTAAAGCCGTTTAAACCGGTTCAAACCGGTTTTAAACGGTATAAACCGCTTCTATCCGGTTTTATCCGGTTTAAACCAGTTTAAACTGCTTCGATCCGGTTTTATCCGGTTTAAACCGGTTTGAGCCGGTTCAATCCGGTTTTATCCGGTTTAAACCGGTTCAATCCGGTTTTATCTGGTTTAAACCGGTTTAAGCCGGTTCAATCCGGTTTTATCCGGTTTAAACCGGTTCTATCCGGTTCTATCCGGTTGAAACCGGTTTAAACAGGTTCAATCCGGTTTTATAAGGTTTAAACCATTACAATCCGGTTTTATCGGGTTTAAAGCGGTTTAAACCGGTTCAATCCGGTTTTATAAGGTTTAAACCATTACAATCCGGTTTTATCGGGTTTAAAGCGGTTTAAACCGGTTCAATCCGGTTTTATCCGGTTTAAACCGGTTTTAACCAGTTCAATCCATTTTTATCCGGTTTAAACCGGTACAATCTGGTTTTATCCGGTTTAAACCAGTTTACACCGGTTCAATCCAGTTTTATCCGGTTGAAACTGGTTTAAACAGGTTCAATCCGGTTTTATAAGGTTTAAACCATTACAATCCAGTTTTATCCCGTTTAAACCGGTTTAAGCCGCTTCAATCCGGTTTTATCCGGTTTAAACCGGTTCTCTCCGGTTTTAACCGGTTTAAACCGGTTCAATCTGGTTTTATCCGGTTTAAACCATTTTAAGCCGGTTCAATCCGGTTTTATCCGGTTTAAACCGGTTCAATCCGGTTTTATCCGGTTTAAACCGGTTCAATCCGGTTTTATCCGGTTTAAACCGGTTTAAGCCGGTTCAATCCATTTTTATCCGGTTTAAACCGGTTCAATCTGGTTTTATCGGGTTTAAACTGGTTCAATCCAGTTTTATCCGGTTTAAACCGGTTCTATCCGGTTTAAACCAGTTTAAGAACGTTCAATCCGGTTTTATCCGGTTTAAACCAGTTTCAGCCAGTTCAGTCCGGTTTTATCCGGTTTAAACCGGATCTATCCGGTTCTATCCGGTTTAAACCGGTTTAAACCAGTTCATTCCGGTTTTATCCGGTTTAAACAGGTTTAAAACGGTTTAAGCCAGTTCAATCTGGTTTAAACCGGTTTAAACTGGATCAATCCGGTTTTATTCGGTATAAACTGGTTCAATCCGGTTTTATCCGGTTTAAACCGGTTCTCTCTGGTTTTAACCAGTTTAAACCGGTTCAATCTGGTTTTATCCAGTATAAACCGGGTTAAGCCGGTTCAATCCGGTTTTATCCGGTTGAAACTGGTTAAAACCGGTTCAATCCGGTTTTAACCAGTTTAAACCGGTTTAAGCCGCTTCAATCTGGTTTAAACCGGTTTAAACTGGTTCAATCCGGTTTTATCCAGTTTAAACCGGTTCTCTCTGGTTTTAACCAGTTTAAACCGGTTCAATCTGGTTTTACCCGGTATAAACCGGTTTAAGCCGGTTCAATCCGGTTTTATCCGGTTGAAACTGGTTAAAACCGGTTCAATCCGGTTTCAACCGGTTTAAACCGGTTTAAGCCGCTTCAATCTGGTTTAAACCGGTTTAAACTGGTTCAATCCGGTTTTATCTGGTTTAAAGCCATTCAAACCGGTTCAAACCGGTTTTAAACGGTTTAATCCGGTTCTATCCGGTTCTATCCGGTTGAAACCGTATTAAACCGGTTCAATCCGGTTTTATCCGGTTTAAACCGATTCAATCTGGTTTTATCCGGTTTAAACCGGTTTAAACCGGTTCAATCCAGTTTTATCCGGTTTAAACCGGTTCTATCCGGTTTAAAGCAGTTTAAGACGGTTCAATCCGGTTTTATCCGGTTTAAACCGGTTTCAGCCAGTTCAGTCCAGTTTTACCGGTTTAAACCGGATCTATCCGTTTCTATCCGGTTTAAACCGGTTTAAACCAGTTCATTCCGGTTTTATCCGGTTTAAACAGGTTTAAACCGGTTTAAGCCGGTTCAATCTGGTTTAAACCGGTTTAAACCGGTTCAATCCGGTTTTATTCGGTATAAACTGGTTCAATCCGGTTTTATCCGGTTTAAACCGGTTCTCTCTGGTTTTAACCAGTTTAAACCGGTTCAATCTGGTTTTATCCAGTATAAACCGGTTTAAGCCGGTTCAATCCGGTTTACCGGTTTAAGCCGCTTCAATCTGGTTTAAACCGGTTTAAACTGGTTCAATCCGGTTTTATCCAGTTTAAACCGGTTCTCTCTGGTTTTAACCAGTTTAAACCGGTTCAATCTGGTTTTACCCAGTATAAACCGGTTTAAGCCGGTTCAATCCGGTTTTATCCGGTTGAAACTGGTTAAAACCGGTTCAATCCGGTTTTAGCCGGTTTAAACCCGTTTAAGCCGCTTCAATCTGGTTTAAACCGGTTTAAACTGGTTCAATCCGCTTTTATCTGGTTTAAAGCCGTTTAAACCGGTTCAAACCGGTTTTAAACGGTTTAAACCGGTTCTATCCTGTTCTATCCGGTTGAAACCGTATTAAACCGGTTCAATCCGGTTTTATCCGGTTTAAACCGATTCAATCTGGTTTTATCCGGTTTAAACCGGTTTAAACCGGTTCAATCCAGTTTTATCCGGTTTAAACCGGTTCTATCTGGTTTAAACCAGTTTAAGACAGTTCAATCCGGTTTTATCCGGTTTAAACCGGTTTCAGCCAGTTCAGTCCGGTTTTATCCGGTTTAAACCGGATCTATCCGTTTCTATCCGGTTTAAACCGGTTTAAACCAGTTCATTCCGGTTTTATCCGGTTTAAACAGGTTTTAACCGGTTTAAGCTGGTTCAATCTGGTTTAAACCGGTTTAAACCGGTTCAATCCGGTTTTATTCGGTATAAACTGGTTCAATCCGGTTTTATCCGGTTTAAACCGGTTCTCTCTGGTTTTAACCAGTTTAAACCGGTTCAATCTGGTTTTATCCAGTATAAACCGGTTTAAGCCGGTTCAATCTGGTTTTAACCGGTTTAAACCGGTTTAAGCCGCTGCAATCTGGTTTAAACCGGTTTAAACTGGTTCAATCCGGTTTTACCTGGTTTAAAGCCGTTTAAACCGGTTCAAACCGGTTTTAAACGGTATAAACCGCTTCTATCCGGTTTTATCCGGTTTAAACCAGTTTAAACTGCTTCGATCCGGTTTTATCCGGTTTAAACCGGTTTGAGCCGGTTCAATCCGGTTTTATCCGGTTTAAACCGGTTCAATCCGGTTTTATCTGGTTTAAACCGGTTTAAGCCGGTTCAATCCGGTTTTATCCGGTTTAAACCGGTTCTATCCGGTTCTATCCGGTTGAAACCGGTTTAAACAGGTTCAATCCGGTTTTATAAGGTTTAAACCATTACAATCCGGTTTTATCGGGTTTAAAGCGGTTTAAACCGGTTCAATCCGGTTTTATAAGGTTTAAACCATTAGAATCCGGTTTTATCGGGTTTAAAGCGGTTTAAACCGGTTCAATCCGGTTTTATCCGGTTTAAACCGGTTTTAACCAGTTCAATCCATTTTTATCCGGTTTAAACCGGTACAATCTGGTTTTATCCGGTTTAAACCAGTTTACACCGGTTCAATCCAGTTTTATCCGGTTGAAACTGGTTTAAACAGGTTCAATCCGGTTTTATAAGGTTTAAACCATTACAATCCAGTTTTATCCCGTTTAAACCGGTTTAAGCCGCTTCAATCCGGTTTTATCCGGTTTAAACCGGTTCTCTCCGGTTTTAACCGGTTTAAACCGGTTCAATCTGGTTTTATCCGGTTTAAACCATTTTAAGCCGGTTCAATCCGGTTTTATCCGGTTTAAACCGGTTCAATCCGGTTTTATCCGGTTTAAACCGGTTCAATCCGGTTTTATCCGGTTTAAACCGGTTTAAGCCGGTTCAATCCATTTTTATCCGGTTTAAACCGGTTCAATCTGGTTTTATCGGGTTTAAACTGGTTCAATCCAGTTTTATCCGGTTTAAACCGGTTCTATCCGGTTTAAACCAGTTTAAGAACGTTCAATCCGGTTTTATCCGGTTTAAACCAGTTTCAGCCAGTTCAGTCCGGTTTTATCCGGTTTAAACCGGATCTATCCGGTTCTATCCGGTTTAAACCGGTTTAAACCAGTTCATTCCGGTTTTATCCGGTTTAAACAGGTTTAAAACGGTTTAAGCCAGTTCAATCTGGTTTAAACCGGTTTAAACCGGATCAATCCGGTTTTATTCGGTATAAAGTGGTTCAATCCGGTTTTATCCGGTTTAAACCGGTTCTCTCTGGTTTTAACCAGTTTAAACCGGTTCAATCTGGTTTTATCCAGTATAAACCGGGTTAAGCCGGTTCAATCCGGTTTTATCCGGTTGAAACTGGTTAAAACCGGTTCAATCCGGTTTTAACCAGTTTAAACCGGTTTAAGCCGCTTCAATCTGGTTTAAACCGGTTTAAACTGGTTCAATCCGGTTTTATCCAGTTTAAACCGGTTCTCTCTGGTTTTAACCAGTTTAAACCGGTTCAATCTGGTTTTACCCGGTATAAACCGGTTTAAGCCGGTTCAATCCGGTTTTATCCGGTTGAAACTGGTTAAAACCGGTTCAATCCGGTTTCAACCGGTTTAAACCGGTTTAAGCCGCTTCAATCTGGTTTAAACCGGTTTAAACTGGTTCAATCCGGTTTTATCTGGTTTAAAGCCATTCAAACCGGTTCAAACCGGTTTTAAACGGTTTAATCCGGTTCTATCCGGTTCTATCCGGTTGAAACCGTATTAAACCGGTTCAATCCGGTTTTATCCGGTTTAAACCGATTCAATCTGGTTTTATCCGGTTTAAACCGGTTTAAACCGGTTCAATCCAGTTTTATCCGGTTTAAACCGGTTCTATCCGGTTTAAAGCAGTTTAAGACGGTTCAATCCGGTTTTATCCGGTTTAAACCGGTTTCAGCCAGTTCAGTCCAGTTTTACCGGTTTAAACCGGATCTATCCGTTTCTATCCGGTTTAAACCGGTTTAAACCAGTTCATTCCGGTTTTATCCGGTTTAAACAGGTTTAAACCGGTTTAAGCCGGTTCAATCTGGTTTAAACCGGTTTAAACCGGTTCAATCCGGTTTTATTCGGTATAAACTGGTTCAATCCGGTTTTATCCGGTTTAAACCGGTTCTCTCTGGTTTTAACCAGTTTAAACCGGTTCAATCTGGTTTTATCCGGTATAAACCGGTTTAAGCAGGTTCAATCCGGTTTTATCCGGTTGAAACTGGTTAAAAGCGGTTCAATCCGGTTTTAACCGGTTTAAACCGGTTTAAGCCGCTTCAATCTGGTTTAAACCGGTTTTTAACTGGTTCAATCCGGTTTTATCCAGTTTAAACCGGTTCTCTCTGGTTTTAACCAGTTTAAACCGGTTCAATCTGGTTTTACCCGGTATAAACCGGTTTAAGCCGGTTGAATCCGGTTTTATCCGGTTGAAACTGGTTAAAACCGGTTCAATCCGGTTTTAACCGGTTTAAACCGGTTTAAGCCGCTTCAATCTGGTTTAAACCGGTTTAAACTGGTTCAATCCGGTTTTATCCGGTTTAAACCGGTTCTCTCTGGTTTTAACCAGTTTAAACCGGTTCAATCTGGTTTTATCCAGTATAAACCGGTTTAAGCCGGTTCAATCCGGTTTTATCTGGTTGAAACTGGTTAAAACCGGTTCAATCCGGTTTTAACCGGTTTAAACCGGTTTAAGCCGCTGCAATCTGGTTTAAACCGGTTTAAACTGGATCAATCCGGTTTTACCTGGTTTAAAGCCGTTTAAACCGGTTCAAACCGGTTTTAAACGGTTTAAACCGCTTCTATCCTGTTTTATCCGGTTTAAACCAGTTTAAACTGCTTCGATCCGGTTTTATCCGGTTTAAACCGGTTTGAGCCGGTTCTATCCGGTTCTATCCGGTTGAAACCGGTTTAAACAGGTTCAATCCGGTTTTATAAGGTTTAAACCATTACAATCCGGTTTTATCGGGTTTAAACCGGTTTTAACCAGTTCAATCCGGTTTTATCCGGTTTAACCCGGTTCAATCTGGTTCTATCCTTTTTAAACCGGTTTAAGCCGGTTCAATCCGGGTTTATCCGGTTTACGCCGGTTCAATCCTGTTTTATCCGGTTTACGCCGGTTCAATCCTGTTTTATCCGGTTTAAACCAGTTCAATCTGGTTTTATCCGGTTTAAACCAGTTCAATCCGGTTTTATCCAGTTTAAACCGGTTTAAACCGGTTTAAGCCGGTTCAATCCGGTTTTATCCAGTTTAAACCGGTTCAATCCAGATTTATCCGGTTTAAACCGGTTCAATCCAGTTTTATCCGGTTTAAACCGGTTCAATCTGGTTTTATCCGGATTAAACTGGTTCAAGCCAGTTCAATCCGGTTCAATCCGGTTTAAACCGGTTCAGTCCGGTTTTATCCAGTTTCAACCGGTTCTATCTGGTTCTATCCGTTTGTAACTGGTTTAAACCAGTTCAATCCATTTTTATCCGGTTTAAACCGGTTTAAACCGGCTCAATCCGGTTTTATCCGGTATAAACCGGTTTAAACTGGTTCAATCCATTTTTATCCAGTTTAATCCGGTTCTATCCGCTTTTATCTGGTTTAAACCGGATTACACCGGTTCTATCCGGTTTTATCCGGTTTAAAACGGTTTAAACCGTTCCTATCCGGTTTTATCTGGTTTAAACCGGTGTAAACCACTTCTATCCGGTTTTATCCGGTTTAAACCGGTTTAAGCCGGATCAATCCATTTTTATCCGGTTTAAACCGGTTCAATCTGGTTTTAGCGGGTTTAAACTGGTTCAATCCGGTTTTATCCGGTTTAAACCGATTCAATCTGGTTTTATCCGGTTTAAACCGGTTTAAACCGGTTCAATCCAGTTTTATCCGGTTTAAACCGGTTCTATCCGGTTTAAACCAGTTTAAGACGGTTCAATCTGGTTTTATCCGGTTTAAACCGGTTTCAGCCAGTTCAGTCCGGTTTTATCCGGTTTAAACCGGATCTATCCAGTTCTATCCGGTTTAAACTGGTTTAAACCAGTTCAATCTGGTTTTATCTGGTTTAAACCGGTTCAATCCGGTTTTTTCTGGTTTAAACCGGTTTAAGCCGGTTCAATCTGGTTTTATCCAGTATAAACCGGTTTAAGCCGGTTCAATCCGGTTTTATCTGGTTGAAACTGGTTAAAACCGGTTCAATCCGGTTTTAACCGGTTTAAACCGGTTTAAGCCGCTGCAATCTGGTTTAAACCAGTTTAAACTGGTTCAATCCGGTTTTACCTGGTTTAAAGCCGTTTAAACCGGTTCAAACCGGTTTTAAACGGTTTAAACCGCTTCTATCCGGTTTTATCCGGTTTAAACCAGTTTAAACTGCTTCGATCCGGTTTTATCCGGTTTAAACCGGTTTGAGCCGGTTCAATCCGGTTTTATCCGGTTTAAACCGGTTCAATCCAGTTTTATCTGGTTTAAACCGGTTTAAGCCGGTTCAATCCGGTTTTATCCGGTTTAAACCGGTTCTATCCGGTTCTATCCGGTTGAAACCGGTTTAAACAGGTTCAATCCGGTTTTATAAGGTTTAAACCATTACAATCCGGTTTTATCGGTTTTAAAGCGGTTTAAACCGGTTCAATCCGGTTTTATAAGGTTTAAACCATTACAATCCGGTTTCATAGGGTTTAAAGCGGTTGAAACCGGTTCAATCCGGTTTTATCCGGTTTAAACCGGTTTTAACCAGTTCAATCCGGTTTTATCCGGTTTAAACCGGTACAATCTGGTTTTATCCGGTTTAAACCAGTTTAAACCGGTTCAATCCAGTTTTATCCGGTTGAAACCGGTTTAAACAGGTTCAATCCGGTTTTATAAGGTTTAAACCATTACAATCCAGTTTTATCCCGTTTAAACCGGTTTAAGCCGCTTCAATCCGGTTTTAACCGGATTAAACCGGTTCTCTCCGGTTTTAACCAGTTTAAACCGGTTCAATCTGGTTTTATCCGGTTTAAACCATTTTAAGCCGGTTCAATCCGGTTTTATCCGGTTTAAACCGGTTCAATCCGGTTTTATCCGGTTTAAACCGGTTCAATCCGGTTTTATCCGGTTTAAACCGGTTTAAGCCGGTTCAATCCATTTTTATCCGGTTTAAACCGGTTCAATCTGGTTTTATCGGGTTTAAACTGGTTCAATCCAGTTTTATCCGGTTTAAACCAGTTCTATCCGGTTTAAACCAGTTTAAGACCGTTCAATCCGATTTTATCCGGTTTAAACCAGTTTCAGCCAGTTCAGTCCGGTTTTATCCGGTTTAAACCGGATCTATCCGGTTCTATCCGGTATAAACCGGTTTAAGCCAGTTCAATCTGGTTTAAACCGGTTTAAACCGGTTCAATCCAGTTTTATCCGGTTTAAACCGGTTCTATCCGGTTTAAACCAATTTAAGACGGTTCAATCCGGTTTTATCCGGTTTAAACCGGTTTCAGCCAGTTCAGTCCGGTTATATCCGGTTTAAACCGGATCTATCCGGTTCTATCCGGTTTAAACCGGTTTAAACCAGTTCATTCCGGTTTTATCCGGTTTTAAACAGGTTTAAACCGGTTTAAGCCGGTTCAATCTGGTTTAAACCGGTTTAAACCGGTTCAATCCGGTTTTATTCGGTATAAACTGGTTCAATCCGGTTTTATCCGGTTTAAACCGGTTCTCTCTGGTTTTAACCAGTTTAAACCGGTTCAATCTGGTTTTATCCAGTATAAACCGGTTTAAGCCGGTTCAATCCGGTTTACCGGTTTAAGCCGCTTCAATCTGGTTTAAACCGGTTTAAACTGGTTCAATCCGGTTTTATCCAGTTTAAACCGGTTCTCTCTGGTTTTAACCAGTTTAAACCGGTTCAATCTGGTTTTACCCAGTATAAACCGGTTTAAGCCGGTTCAATCCGGTTTTATCCGGTTGAAACTGGTTAAAACCGGTTCAATCCGGTTTTAGCCGGTTTAAACCGGTTTAAGCCGCTTCAATCTGGTTTAAACCGGTTTAAACTGGTTCAATCCGGTTTTATCTGGTTTAAAGCCGTTTAAACCGGTTCAAACCGGTTTTAAACGGTTTAAACCGGTTCTATCCGGTTCTATCCGGTTGAAACCGTATTAAACCGGTTCAATCCGGTTTTATCCGGTTTAAACCGATTCAATCTGGTTTTATCCGGTTTAAACCGGTTTAAACCGGTTCAATCCAGTTTTATCCGGTTTAAACCGGTTCTATCCGGTTTAAACCAGTTTAAGACAGTTCAATCCGGTTTTATCCGGTTTAAACCGGTTTCAGCCAGTTCAGTCCGGTTTTATCCGGTTTAAACCGGATCTATCCGTTTCTATCCGGTTTAAACCGGTTTAAACCAGTTCATTCCGGTTTTATCCGGTTTAAACAGGTTTAAACCGGTTTAAGCTGGTTCAATCTGGTTTAAACCGGTTTAAACCGGTTCAATCCGGTTTTATTCGGTATAAACTGGTTCAATCCGGTTTTATCCGGTTTAAACCGGTTCTCTCTGGTTTTAACCAGTTTAAACCGGTTCAATCTGGTTTTATCCAGTATAAACCGGTTTAAGCCGGTTCAATCCGGTTTTAACCGGTTTAAACCGCTTTAAGCCGCTGCAATCTGGTTTAAACCGGTTTAAACTGGTTCAATCCGGTTTTACCTGGTTTAAAGCCGTTTAAACCGGTTCAAACCGGTTTTAAACGGTATAAACCGCTTCTATCCGGTTTTATCCGGTTTAAACCAGTTTAAACTGCTTCGATCCGGTTTTATCCGGTTTAAACCGGTTCAATCCGGTTTTATCTGGTTTAAACCGGTTTAAGCCGGTTCAATCCGGTTTTATCCGGTTTAAACCGGTTCTATCCGGTTCTATCCGGTTGAAACCGGTTTAAACAGGTTCAATCCGGTTTTATAAGGTTTAAACCATTACAATCCGGTTTTATCGGGTTTAAAGCGGTTTAAACCGGTTCAATCCGGTTTTATAAGGTTTAAACCATTACAATCCGGTTTTATCGTGTTTAAAGCGGTTTAAACCGGTTCAATCCGGTTTTATCCGGTTTAAACCGGTTTTAACCAGTTCAATCCATTTTTATCCGGTTTAAACCGGTACAATCTGGTTTTATCCGGTTTAAACCAGTTTACACCGGTTCAATCCAGTTTTATCCGGTTGAAACTGGTTTAAACAGGTTCAATCCGGTTTTATAAGGTTTAAACCATTACAATCCAGTTTTATCCCGTTTAAACCGGTTTAAGCCGCTTCAATCCGGTTTTATCCGGTTTAAACCGGTTCTCTCCGGTTTTAACCGGTTTAAACCGGTTCAATCTGGTTTTATCCGGTTTAAACCATTTTAAGCCGGTTCAATCCGGTTTTATCCGGTTTAAACCGGTTCAATCCGGTTTTATCCGGTTTAAACCGGTTCAATCCGGTTTTATCCGGTTTAAACTGGTTTAAGCCGGTTCAATCCATTTTTATCCGGTTTAAACCGGTTCAATCTGGTTTTATCGGGTTTAAACTGGTTCAATCCAGTTTTATCCGGTTTAAACCGGTTCCATCCGGTTTAAACCAGTTTAAGACCGTTCAATCCGGTTTTATCCGGTTTAAACCAGTTTCAGCCAGTTCAGTCCGGTTTTATCTGGTTTAAACCGGATCTATCCGGTTCTATCCGGTTTAAACCGGTTTAAACCAGTTCATTCCGGTTTTATCCGGTTTAAACAGGTTTAAAACGGTTTAAGCCAGTTCAATCTGGTTTAAACCGGTTTAAACCGGATCAATCCGGTTTTATTCGGTATAAACTGGTTCAATCCGGTTTTATCCGGTTTAAACCGGTTCTCTCTGGTTTTAACCAGTTTAAACCGGTTCAATCTGGTTTTATCCAGTATAAACCGGGTTAAGCCGGTTCAATCCGGTTTTATCCGGTTGAAACTGGTTAAAACCGGTTCAATCCGGTTTTAACCAGTTTAAACCGGTTTAAGCCGCTTCAATCTGGTTTAAACCGGTTTAAACTGGTTCAATCCGGTTTTATCCAGTTTAAACCGGTTCTCTCTGGTTTTAACCAGTTTAAACCGGTTCAATCTGGTTTTACCCGGTATAAACCGGTTTAAGCCGGTTCAATCCGGTTTTATCCGGTTGAAACTGGTTAAAACCGGTTCAATCCGGTTTCAACCGGTTTAAACCGGTTTAAGCCGCTTCAATCTGGTTTAAACCGGTTTAAACTGGTTCAATCCGGTTTTATCTGGTTTAAAGCCATTCAAACCGGTTCAAACCGGTTTTAAACGGTTTAATCCGGTTCTATCCGGTTCTATCCGGTTGAAACCGTATTAAACCGGTTCAATCCGGTTTTATCCGGTTTAAACCGATTCAATCTGGTTTTATCCGGTTTAAACCGGTTTAAACCGGTTCAATCCAGTTTTATCCGGTTTAAACCGGTTCTATCCGGTTTAAAGCAGTTTAAGACGGTTCAATCCGGTTTTATCCGGTTTAAACCGGTTTCAGCCAGTTCAGTCCAGTTTTACCGGTTTAAACCGGATCTATCCGTTTCTATCCGGTTTAAACCGGTTTAAACCAGTTCATTCCGGTTTTATCCGGTTTAAACAGGTTTAAACCGGTTTAAGCCGGTTCAATCTGGTTTAAACCGGTTTAAACCGGTTCAATCCGGTTTTATTCGGTATAAACTGGTTCAATCCGGTTTTATCCGGTTTAAACCGGTTCTCTCTGGTTTTAACCAGTTTAAACCGGTTCAATCTGGTTTTATCCAGTATAAACCGGTTTAAGCCGGTTCAATCCGGTTTACCGGTTTAAGCCGCTTCAATCTGGTTTAAACCGGTTTAAACTGGTTCAATCCGGTTTTATCCAGTTTAAACCGGTTCTCTCTGGTTTTAACCAGTTTAAACCGGTTCAATCTGGTTTTACCCAGTATAAACCGGTTTAAGCCGGTTCAATCCGGTTTTATCCGGTTGAAACTGGTTAAAACCGGTTCAATCCGGTTTTAGCCGGTTTAAACCCGTTTAAGCCGCTTCAATCTGGTTTAAACCGGTTTAAACTGGTTCAATCCGCTTTTATCTGGTTTAAAGCCGTTTAAACCGGTTCAAACCGGTTTTAAACGGTTTAAACCGGTTCTATCCTGTTCTATCCGGTTGAAACCGTATTAAACCGGTTCAATCCGGTTTTATCCGGTTTAAACCGATTCAATCTGGTTTTATCCGGTTTAAACCGGTTTAAACCGGTTCAATCCAGTTTTATCCGGTTTAAACCGGTTCTATCCGGTTTAAACCAGTTTAAGACAGTTCAATCCGGTTTTATCCGGTTTAAACCGGTTTCAGCCAGTTCAGTCCGGTTTTATCCGGTTTAAACCGGATCTATCCGTTTCTATCCGGTTTAAACCGGTTTAAACCAGTTCATTCCGGTTTTATCCGGTTTAAACAGGTTTTAACCGGTTTAAGCTGGTTCAATCTGGTTTAAACCGGCTTAAACCGGTTCAATCCGGTTTTATTCGGTATAAACTGGTTCAATCCGGTTTTATCCGGTTTAAACCGGTTCTCTCTGGTTTTAACCAGTTTAAACCGGTTCAATCTGGTTTTATCCAGTATAAACCGGTTTAAGCCGGTTCAATCTGGTTTTAACCGGTTTAAACCGGTTTAAGCCGCTGCAATCTGGTTTAAACCGGTTTAAACTGGTTCAATCCGGTTTTACCTGGTTTAAAGCCGTTTAAACCGGTTCAAACCGGTTTTAAACGGTATAAACCGCTTCTATCCGGTTTTATCCGGTTTAAACCAGTTTAAACTGCTTCGATCCGGTTTTATCCGGTTTAAACCGGTTTGAGCCGGTTCAATCCGGTTTTATCCGGTTTAAACCGGTTCAATCCGGTTTTATCTGGTTTAAACCGGTTTAAGCCGGTTCAATCCGGTTTTATCCGGTTTAAACCGGTTCTATCCGGTTCTATCCGGTTGAAACCGGTTTAAACAGGTTCAATCCGGTTTTATAAGGTTTAAACCATTACAATCCGGTTTTATCGGGTTTAAAGCGGTTTAAACCGGTTCAATCCGGTTTTATAAGGTTTAAACTATTACAATCCGGTTTTATCGGGTTTAAAGCGGTTTAAACCGGTTCAATCCGGTTTTATCCGGTTTAAACCGGTTTTAACCAGTTCAATCCATTTTTATCCGGTTTAAACCGGTACAATCTGGTTTTATCCGGTTTAAACCAGTTTACACCGGTTCAATCCAGTTTTATCCGGTTGAAACTGGTTTAAACAGGTTCAATCCGGTTTTATAAGGTTTAAACCATTACAATCCAGTTTTATCCCGTTTAAACCGGTTTAAGCCGCTTCAATCCGGTTTTATCCGGTTTAAACCGGTTCTCTCCGGTTTTAACCGGTTTAAACCGGTTCAATCTGGTTTTATCCGGTTTAAACCATTTTAAGCCGGTTCAATCCGGTTTTATCCGGTTTAAACCGGTTCAATCCGGTTTTATCCGGTTTAAACCGGTTCAATCCGGTTTTATCCGGTTTAAACCGGTTTAAGCCGGTTCAATCCATTTTTATCCGGTTTAAACCGGTTCAATCTGGTTTTATCGGGTTTAAACTGGTTCAATCCAGTTTTATCCGGTTTAAACCGGTTCTATCCGGTTTAAACCAGTTTAAGAACGTTCAATCCGGTTTTATCCGGTTTAAACCAGTTTCAGCCAGTTCAGTCCGGTTTTATCCGGTTTAAACCGGATCTATCCGGTTCTATCCGGTTTAAACCGGTTTAAACCAGTTCATTCCGGTTTTATCCGGTTTAAACAGGTTTAAAACGGTTTAAGCCAGTTCAATCTGGTTTAAACCGGTTTAAACCGGATCAATCCGGTTTTATTCGGTATAAAGTGGTTCAATCCGGTTTTATCCGGTTTAAACCGGTTCTCTCTGGTTTTAACCAGTTTAAACCGGTTCAATCTGGTTTTATCCAGTATAAACCGGGTTAAGCCGGTTCAATCCGGTTTTATCCGGTTGAAACTGGTTAAAACCGGTTCAATCCGGTTTTAACCAGTTTAAACCGGTTTAAGCCGCTTCAATCTGGTTTAAACCGGTTTAAACTGGTTCAATCCGGTTTTATCCAGTTTAAACCGGTTCTCTCTGGTTTTAACCAGTTTAAACCGGTTCAATCTGGTTTTACCCGGTATAAACCGGTTTAAGCCGGTTCAATCCGGTTTTATCCGGTTGAAACTGGTTAAAACCGGTTCAATCCGGTTTCAACCGGTTTAAACCGGTTTAAGCCGCTTCAATCTGGTTTAAACCGGTTTAAACTGGTTCAATCCGGTTTTATCTGGTTTAAAGCCATTCAAACCGGTTCAAACCGGTTTTAAACGGTTTAATCCGGTTCTATCCGGTTCTATCCGGTTGAAACCGTATTAAACCGGTTCAATCCGGTTTTATCCGGTTTAAACCGATTCAATCTGGTTTTATCCGGTTTAAACCGGTTTAAACCGGTTCAATCCAGTTTTATCCGGTTTAAACCGGTTCTATCCGGTTTAAAGCAGTTTAAGACGGTTCAATCCGGTTTTATCCGGTTTAAACCGGTTTCAGCCAGTTCAGTCCAGTTTTACCGGTTTAAACCGGATCTATCCGTTTCTATCCGGTTTAAACCGGTTTAAACCAGTTCATTCCGGTTTTATCCGGTTTAAACAGGTTTAAACCGGTTTAAGCCGGTTCAATCTGGTTTAAACCGGTTTAAACCGGTTCAATCCGGTTTTATTCGGTATAAACTGGTTCAATCCGGTTTTATCCGGTTTAAACCGGTTCTCTCTGGTTTTAACCAGTTTAAACCGGTTCAATCTGGTTTTATCCGGTATAAACCGGTTTAAGCAGGTTCAATCCGGTTTTATCCGGTTGAAACTGGTTAAAAGCGGTTCAATCCGGTTTTAACCGGTTTAAACCGGTTTAAGCCGCTTCAATCTGGTTTAAACCGGTTTTTAACTGGTTCAATCCGGTTTTATCCAGTTTAAACCGGTTCTCTCTGGTTTTAACCAGTTTAAACCGGTTCAATCTGGTTTTACCCGGTATAAACCGGTTTAAGCCGGTTGAATCCGGTTTTATCCGGTTGAAACTGGTTAAAACCGGTTCAATCCGGTTTTAACCGGTTTAAACCGGTTTAAGCCGCTTCAATCTGGTTTAAACCGGTTTAAACTGGTTCAATCCGGTTTTATCCGGTTTAAACCGGTTCTCTCTGGTTTTAACCAGTTTAAACCGGTTCAATCTGGTTTTATCCAGTATAAACCGGTTTAAGCCGGTTCAATCCGGTTTTATCTGGTTGAAACTGGTTAAAACCGGTTCAATCCGGTTTTAACCGGTTTAAACCGGTTTAAGCCGCTGCAATCTGGTTTAAACCGGTTTAAACTGGATCAATCCGGTTTTACCTGGTTTAAAGCCGTTTAAACCGGTTCAAACCGGTTTTAAACGGTTTAAACCGCTTCTATCCTGTTTTATCCGGTTTAAACCAGTTTAAACTGCTTCGATCCGGTTTTATCCGGTTTAAACCGGTTTGAGCCGGTTCTATCCGGATCTGTCCGGTTGAAACCGGTTTAAACAGGTTCAATCCGGTTTTATAAGGTTTAAACCATTACAATCCAGTTTTATCGGGTTTAAACCGGTTTTAACCAGTTCAATCCGGTTTTATCCGGTTTAACCCGGTTCAATCTGGTTCTATCCGTTTTAAACCGGTTTAAGCCGGTTCAATCCGGGTTTATCCGGTTTACGCCGGTTCAATCCTGTTTTATCCGGTTTACGCCGGTTCAATCCTGTTTTATCCGGTTTAAACCAGTTCAATCTGGTTTTATCCGGTTTAAACCAGTTCAATCCGGTTTTATCCAGTTTAAACCGGTTTAAACCGGTTTAAGCCGGTTCAATCCGGTTTTATCCAGTTTAAACCGGTTCAATCCAGATTTATCCGGTTTAAACCGGTTCAATCCAGTTTTATCCGGTTTAAACCGGTTCAATCTGGTTTTATCCGGATTAAACTGGTTCAAGCCAGTTCAATCCGGTTCAATCCGGTTTAAACCGGTTCAGTCCGGGTTTATCCAGTTTCAACCGGTTCTATCTGGTTCTATCCGTTTGTAACTGGTTTAAACCAGTTCAATCCATTTTTATCCGGTTTAAACCGGTTTAAACCGGCTCAATCCGGTTTTATCCGGTATAAACCGGTTTAAACTGGTTCAATCCATTTTTATCCAGTTTAATCCGGTTCTATCCGCTTTTATCTGGTTTAAACCGGATTACACCGGTTCTATCCGGTTTTATCCGGTTTAAAACGGTTTAAACCGTTCCTATCCGGTTTTATCTGGTTTAAACCGGTGTAAACCACTTCTATCCGGTTTTATCCGGTTTAAACCGGTTTAAGCCGGATCAATCCATTTTTATCCGGTTTAAACCGGTTCAATCTGGTTTTAGCGGGTTTAAACTGGTTCAATCCGGTTTTATCCGGTTTAAACCGATTCAATCTGGTTTTATCCGGTTTAAACCGGTTTAAACCGGTTCAATCCAGTTTTATCCGGTTTAAACCGGTTCTATCCGGTTTAAACCAGTTTAAGACGGTTCAATCTGGTTTTATCCGGTTTAAACCGGTTTCAGCCAGTTCAGTCCGGTTTTATCCGGTTTAAACCGGATCTATCCAGTTCTATCCGGTTTAAACTGGTTTAAACCAGTTCAATCTGGTTTTATCTGGTTTAAACCGGTTCAATCCGGTTTTTTCTGGTTTAAACCGGTTTAAGCCGGTTCAATCTGGTTTTATCCAGTATAAACCGGTTTAAGCCGGTTCAATCCGGTTTTATCTGGTTGAAACTGGTTAAAACCGGTTCAATCCGGTTTTAACCGGTTTAAACCGGTTTAAGCCGCTGCAATCTGGTTTAAACCAGTTTAAACTGGTTCAATCCGGTTTTACCTGGTTTAAAGCCGTTTAAACCGGTTCAAACCGGTTTTAAACGGTTTAAACCGCTTCTATCCGGTTTTATCCGGTTTAAACCAGTTTAAACTGCTTCGATCCGGTTTTATCCGGTTTAAACCGGTTTGAGCCGGTTCAATCCGGTTTTATCCGGTTTAAACCGGTTCAATCCAGTTTTATCTGGTTTAAACCGGTTTAAGCCGGTTCAATCCGGTTTTATCCGGTTTAAACCGGTTCTATCCGGTTCTATCCGGTTGAAACCGGTTTAAACAGGTTCAATCCGGTTTTATAAGGTTTAAACCATTACAATCCGGTTTTATCGGTTTTAAAGCGGTTTAAACCGGTTCAATCCGGTTTTATAAGGTTTAAACCATTACAATCCGGTTTCATAGGGTTTAAAGCGGTTGAAACCGGTTCAATCCGGTTTTATCCGGTTTAAACCGGTTTTAACCAGTTCAATCCGGTTTTATCCGGTTTAAACCGGTACAATCTGGTTTTATCCGGTTTAAACCAGTTTAAACCGGTTCAATCCAGTTTTATCCGGTTGAAACCGGTTTAAACAGGTTCAATCCGGTTTTATAAGGTTTAAACCATTACAATCCAGTTTTATCCCGTTTAAACCGGTTTAAGCCGCTTCAATCCGGTTTTAACCGGATTAAACCGGTTCTCTCCGGTTTTAACCAGTTTAAACCGGTTCAATCTGGTTTTATCCGGTTTAAACCATTTTAAGCCGGTTCAATCCGGTTTTATCCGGTTTAAACCGGTTCAATCCGGTTTTATCCGGTTTAAACCGGTTCAATCCGGTTTTACCCGGTTTAAACCGGTTTAAGCCGGTTCAATCCATTTTTATCCGGTTTAAACCGGTTCAATCTGGTTTTATCGGGTTTAAACTGGTTCAATCCAGTTTTATCCGGTTTAAACCAGTTCTATCCGGTTTAAACCAGTTTAAGACCGTTCAATCCGATTTTATCCGGTTTAAACCAGTTTCAGCCAGTTCAGTCCGGTTTTATCCGGTTTAAACCGGATCTATCCGGTTCTATCCGGTATAAACCGGTTTAAGCCAGTTCAATCTGGTTTAAACCGGTTTAAACCGGTTCAATCCAGTTTTATCCGGTTTAAACCGGTTCTATCCGGTTTAAACCAATTTAAGACGGTTCAATCCGGTTTTATCCGGTTTAAACCGGTTTCAGCCAGTTCAGTCCGGTTATATCCGGTTTAAACCGGATCTATCCGGTTCTATCCGGTTTAAACCGGTTTAAACCAGTTCATTCCGGTTTTATCCAGTTTTAAACAGGTTTAAACCGGTTTAAGCCGGTTCAATCTGGTTTAAACCGGTTTAAACCGGTTCAATCCGGTTTTATTCGGTATAAACTGGTTCAATCCGGTTTTATCCGGTTTAAACCGGTTCTCTCTGGTTTTAACCAGTTTAAACCGGTTCAATCTGGTTTTATCCAGTATAAACCGGTTTAAGCCGGTTCAATCCGGTTTACCGGTTTAAGCCGCTTCAATCTGGTTTAAACCGGTTTAAACTGGTTCAATCCGGTTTTATCTGGTTTAAAGCCGTTTAAACCGGTTCAAACCGGTTTTAAACGGTTTAAACCGGTTCTATCCGGTTCTATCCGGTTGAAACCGTATTAAACCGGTTCAATCCGGTTTTATCCGGTTTAAACCGATTCAATCTGGTTTTATCCGGTTTAAACCGGTTTAAACCGGTTCAATCCAGTTTTATCCGGTTTAAACCGGTTCTATCCGGTTTAAACCAGTTTAAGACAGTTCAATCCGGTTTTATCCGGTTTAAACCGGTTTCAGCCAGTTCAGTCCGGTTTTATCCGGTTTAAACCGGATCTATCCGTTTCTATCCGGTTTAAACCGGTTTAAACCAGTTCATTCCGGTTTTATCCGGTTTAAACAGGTTTAAACCGGTTTAAGCTGGTTCAATCTGGTTTAAACCGGTTTAAACCGGTTCAATCCGGTTTTATTCGGTATAAACTGGTTCAATCCGGTTTTATCCGGTTTAAACCGGTTCTCTCTGGTTTTAACCAGTTTAAACCGGTTCAATCTGGTTTTATCCAGTATAAACCGGTTTAAGCCGGTTCAATCCGGTTTTAACCGGTTTAAACCGCTTTAAGCCGCTGCAATCTGGTTTAAACCGGTTTAAACTGGTTCAATCCGGTTTTACCTGGTTTAAAGCCGTTTAAACCGGTTCAAACCGGTTTTAAACGGTATAAACCGCTTCTATCCGGTTTTATCCGGTTTAAACCAGTTTAAACTGCTTCGATCCGGTTTTATCCGGTTTAAACCGGTTCAATCCGGTTTTATCTGGTTTAAACCGGTTTAAGCCGGTTCAATCCGGTTTTATCCGGTTTAAACCGGTTCTATCCGGTTCTATCCGGTTGAAACCGGTTTAAACAGGTTCAATCCGGTTTTATAAGGTTTAAACCATTACAATCCGGTTTTATCGGGTTTAAAGCGGTTTAAACCGGTTCAATCCGGTTTTATAAGGTTTAAACCATTACAATCCGGTTTTATCGGGTTTAAAGCGGTTTAAACCGGTTCAATCCGGTTTTATCCGGTTTAAACCGGTTTTAACCAGTTCAATCCATTTTTATCCGGTTTAAACCGGTACAATCTGGTTTTATCCGGTTTAAACCAGTTTACACCGGTTCAATCCAGTTTTATCCGGTTGAAACTGGTTTAAACAGGTTCAATCCGGTTTTATAAGGTTTAAACCATTACAATCCAGTTTTATCCCATTTAAACCGGTTTAAGCCGCTTCAATCCGGTTTTATCCGGTTTAAACCGGTTCTCTCCGGTTTTAACCGGTTTAAACCGGTTCAATCTGGTTTTATCCGGTTTAAACCATTTTAAGCCGGTTCAATCCGGTTTTATCCGGTTTAAACCGGTTCAATCCGGTTTTATCCGGTTTAAACCGGTTCAATCCGGTTTTATCCGGTTTAAACTGGTTTAAGCCGGTTCAATCCATTTTTATCCGGTTTAAACCGGTTCAATCTGGTTTTATCGGGTTTAAACTGGTTCAATCCAGTTTTATCCGGTTTAAACCGGTTCTATCCGGTTTAAACCAGTTTAAGACCGTTCAATCCGGTTTTATCCGGTTTAAACCAGTTTCAGCCAGTTCAGTCCGGTTTTATCTGGTTTAAACCGGATCTATCCGGTTCTATCCGGTTTAAACCGGTTTAAACCAGTTCATTCCGGTTTTATCCGGTTTAAACAGGTTTAAAACGGTTTAAGCCAGTTCAATCTGGTTTAAACCGGTTTAAACCGGATCAATCCGGTTTTATTCGGTATAAACTGGTTCAATCCGGTTTTATCCGGTTTAAACCGGTTCTCTCTGGTTTTAACCAGTTTAAACCGGTTCAATCTGGTTTTATCCAGTATAAACCGGGTTAAGCCGGTTCAATCCGGTTTTATCCGGTTGAAACTGGTTAAAACCGGTTCAATCCGGTTTTAACCAGTTTAAACCGGTTTAAGCCGCTTCAATCTGGTTTAAACCGGTTTAAACTGGTTCAATCCGGTTTTATCCAGTTTAAACCGGTTCTCTCTGGTTTTAACCAGTTTAAACCGGTTCAATCTGGTTTTACCCGGTATAAACCGGTTTAAGCCGGTTCAATCCGGTTTTATCCGGTTGAAACTGGTTACAACCGGTTCAATCCGGTTTTAACCGGTTTAAACCGGTTTAAGCCGCTTCAATCTGGTTTAAACCGGTTTAAACCGGTTCAATCCGGTTTTATCTGGTTTAAAGCCGTTCAAACCGGTTCAAACCGGTTTTAAACGGTTTAATCCGGTTCTATCCGGTTCTATCCGGTTGAAACCGTATTAAACCGGTTCAATCCGGTTTTATCCGGTTTAAACCGATTCAATCTGGTTTTATCCGGTTTAAACCGGTTTAAACCGGTTCAATCCAGTTTTATCCGGTTTAAACCGGTTCTATCCGGTTTAAACCAGTTTAAGACGGTTCAATCCGGTTTTATCCGGTTTAAACCGGTTTCAGCCAGTTCAGTCCAGTTTTACCGGTTTAAACCGGATCTATCCGTTTCTATCCGGTTTAAACCGGTTTAAACCAGTTCATTCCGGTTTTATCCGGTTTAAAGAGGTTTAAACCGGTTTAAGCCGGTTCAATCTGGTTTAAACCGGTTTAAACCGGTTCAATCCGGTTTTATTCGGTATAAACTGGTTCAATCCGGTTTTATCCGGTTTAAACCGGTTCTCTCTGGTTTTAACCAGTTTAAACCGGTTCAATCTGGTTTTATCCGGTATAAACCGGTTTAAGCAGGTTCAATCCGGTTTTATCCGGTTGAAACTGGTTAAAAGCGGTTCAATCCGGTTTTAACCGGTTTAAACCGGTTTAAGCCGCTTCAATCTGGTTTAAACCGGTTTTTAACTGGTTCAATCCGGTTTTATCCAGTTTAAACCGGTTCTCTCTGGTTTTAACCAGTTTAAACCGGTTCAATCTGGTTTTACCCGGTATAAACCGGTTTAAGCCGGTTGAATCCGGTTTTATCTGGTTGAAACTTGTTAAAACCGGTTCAATCTGGTTTTAACCGGTTTAAACCGGTTTAAGCCGCTTCAATCTGGTTTAAACCGGTTTAAACTGGTTCAATCCGGTTTTATCCGGTTTAAACCGGTTCTCTCTGGTTTTAACCAGTTTAAACCGGTTCAATCTGGTTTTATCCAGTATAAACCGGTTTAAGCCGGTTCAATCCGGTTTTATCTGGTTGAAACTGGTTAAAACCGGACCGGTTTTAACCGGTTTAAACCGGTTTAAGCCGCTGCAATCTGGTTTAAACCGGTTTAAACTGGATCAATCCGGTTTTACCTGGTTTAAAGCCGTTTAAACCGGTTCAAACCGGTTTTAAACGGTTTAAACCGCTTCTATCCTGTTTTATCCGGTTTAAACCAGTTTAAACTGCTTCGATCCGGTTTTATCAGGTTTAAACCGGTTTGAGCCGGTTCTATCCGGTTCTATCCGGTTGAAACCGGTTTAAACAGGTTCAATCCGGTTTTATAAGGTTTAAACCATTACAATCCGGTTTTATCGGGTTTAAACCGGTTTTAACCAGTTCAATCCGGTTTTATCCGGTTTAACCCGGTTCAATCTGGTTCTATCCTTTTTAAACCGGTTTAAGCCGGTTCAATCCGGGTTTATCCGGTTTACGCCGGTTCAATCCTGTTTTATCCGGTTTACGCCGGTTCAATCCTGTTTTATCCGGTTTAAACCAGTTCAATCTGGTTTTATCCGGTTTAAACCAGTTCAATCCGGTTTTATCCAGTTTAAACCGGTTTAAACCGGTTTAAGCCGGTTCAATCCGGTTTTATCCAGTTTAAACCGGTTCAATCCAGATTTATCCGGTTTAAACCGGTTCAATCCAGTTTTATCCGGTTTAAACCGGTTCAATCTGGTTTTATCCGGATTAAACTGGTTCAAGCCAGTTCAATCCGGTTCAATCCGGTTTAAACCGGTTCAGTCCGGTTTTATCCAGTTTCAACCGGTTCTATCTGGTTCTATCCGTTTGTAACTGGTTTAAACCAGTTCAATCCATTTTTATCCGGTTTAAACCGGTTTAAACCGGCTCAATCCGGTTTTATCCGGTATAAACCGGTTTAAACTGGTTCAATCCATTTTTATCCAGTTTAATCCGGTTCTATCCGCTTTTATCTGGTTTAAACCGGATTACACCGGTTCTATCCGGTTTTATCCGGTTTAAAACGGTTTAAACCGTTCCTATCCGGTTTTATCTGGTTTAAACCGGTGTAAACCACTTCTATCCGGTTTTATCCGGTTTAAACCGGTTTAAGCCGGATCAATCCATTTTTATCCGGTTTAAACCGGTTCAATCTGGTTTTAGCGGGTTTAAACTGGTTCAATCCGGTTTTATCCGGTTTAAACCGATTCAATCTGGTTTTATCCGGTTTAAACCGGTTTAAACCGGTTCAATCCAGTTTTATCCGGTTTAAACCGGTTCTATCCGGTTTAAACCAGTTTAAGACGGTTCAATCTGGTTTTATCCGGTTTAAACCGGTTTCAGCCAGTTCAGTCCGGTTTTATCCGGTTTAAACCGGATCTATCCAGTTCTATCCGGTTTAAACTGGTTTAAACCAGTTCAATCTGGTTTTATCTGGTTTAAACCTGTTCAATCCGGTTTTTTCTGGTTTAAACCGGTTTAAGCCGGTTCAATCTGGTTTTATCCAGTATAAACCGGTTTAAGCCGGTTCAATCCGGTTTTATCTGGTTGAAACTGATTAAAACCGGTTCAATCCGGTTTTAACCGGTTTAAACCGGTTTAAGCCGCTGCAATCTGGTTTAAACCGGTTTAAACTGGTTCAATCCGGTTTTACCTGGTTTAAAGCCGTTTAAACCGGTTCAAACCGGTTTTAAACGGTTTAAACCGCTTCTATCCGGTTTTATCCGGTTTAAACCAGTTTAAACTGCTTCGATCCGGTTTTATCCGGTTTAAACCGGTTTGAGCCGGTTCAATCCGGTTTTATCCGGTTTAAACCCGTTCAATCCGGTTTTATCTGGTTTAAACCGGTTTAAGCCGGTTCAATCCGGTTTTATCCGGTTTAAACCGGTTCTATCCGGTTCTATCCGGTTGAAACCGGTTTAAACAGGTTCAATCCGGTTTTATAAGGTTTAAACCATTACAATCCGGTTTTATCGGTTTTAAAGCGGTTTAAACCGGTTCAATCCGGTTTTATAAGGTTTAAACCATTACAATCCGGTTTCATAAGGTTTAAAGCGGTTGAAACCGGTTCAATCCGGTTTTATCCGGTTTAAACCGGTTTTAACCAGTTCAATCCGGTTTTATCCGGTTTAAACCGGTACAATCTGGTTTTATCCGGTTTAAACCAGTTTAAACCGGTTCAATCCAGTTTTATCCGGTTGAAACCGGTTTAAACAGGTTCAATCCGGTTTTATAAGGTTTAAACCATTACAATCCAGTTTTATCCCGTTTAAACCGGTTTAAGCCGCTTCAATCCGGTTTTATCCGGATTAAACCGGTTCTCTCCGGTTTTAACCAGTTTAAACCGGTTCAATCTGGTTTTATCCGGTTTAAACCATTTTAAGCCGGTTCAATCCGGTTTTATCCGGTTTAAACCGGTTCAATCCGGTTTTATCCGGTTTAAACCGGTTCAATCCGGTTTTATCCGGTTTAAACCGGTTTAAGCCGGTTCAATCCATTTTTATCCGGTTTAAACCGGTTCAATCTGGTTTTATCGGGTTTAAACTGGTTCAATCCAGTTTTATCCGGTTTAAACCGGTTTAAGCCGGTTCAATCCATTTTTATCCGGTTTAAACCGGTTCAATCTGGTTTTATCGGGTTTAAACCGGTTCAATCCATTTTTATCCGGTTTAAACCGGTTCAATCCGATTTTATCCGGTTTAAACCAGTTTCAGCCAGTTCAGTCCGGTTTTATCCGGTTTAAACCGGATCTATCCGGTTCTATCCGGTATAAACCGGTTTAAGCCAGTTCAATCTGGTTTAAACCGGTTTAAACCGGTTCAATCCAGTTTTATCCGGTTTAAACCGGTTCTATCCGGTTTAAACCAATTTAAGACGGTTCAATCCGGTTTTATCCGGTTTAAACCGGTTTCAGCCAGTTCAGTCCGGTTTTATCCGGTTTAAACCGGATCTATCCGGTTCTATCCGGTTTAAACCGGTTTAAACCAGTTCATTCCGGTTTTATCCGGTTTTAAACAGGTTTAAACCGGTTTAAGCCGGTTCAATCTGGTTTAAACCGGTTTAAACCGGTTCAATCTGGTTTTATTCGGTATAAACTGGTTCAATCCGGTTTTATCCGGTTTAAACCGGTTCTCTCTGGTTTTAACCAGTTTAAACCGGTTCAATCTGGTTTTATCCAGTATAAACCGGTTTAAGCCGGTTCAATCCGGTTTACCGGTTTAAGCCGCTTCAATCTGGTTTAAACCGGTTTAAACTGGTTCAATCCGGTTTTATCCAGTTTAAACCGGTTCTCTCTGGTTTTAACCAGTTTAAACCGGTTCAATCTGGTTTTACCCAGTATAAACCGGTTTAAGCCGGTTCAATCCGGTTTTATCCGGTTGAAACTGGTTAAAACCGGTTCAATCCGGTTTTAGCCGGTTTAAACCGGTTTAAGCCGCTTCAATCTGGTTTAAACCGGTTTAAACTGGTTCAATCCGGTTTTATCTGGTTTAAAGCCGTTTAAACCGGTTCAAACCGGTTTTAAACGGTTTAAACCGGTTCTATCCTGTTCTATCCGGTTGAAACCGTATTAAACCGGTTCAATCCGGTTTTATCCGGTTTAAACCGATTCAATCTGGTTTTATCCGGTTTAAACCGGTTTAAACCGGTTCAATCCAGTTTTATCCGGTTTAAACCGGTTCTATCCGGTTTAAACCAGTTTAAGACAGTTCAATCCGGTTTTATCCGGTTTAAACCGGTTTCAGCCAGTTCAGTCCGGTTTTATCCGGTTTAAACCGGATCTATCCGTTTCTATCCGGTTTAAACCGGTTTAAACCAGTTCATTCCGGTTTTATCCGGTTTAAACAGGTTTAAACCGGTTTAAGCTGGTTCAATCTGGTTTAAACCGGTTTAAACCGGTTCAATCCGGTTTTATACGGTATAAACTGGTTCAATCCGGTTTTATCCGGTTTAAACCGGTTCTCTCTGGTTTTAACCAGTTTAAACCGGTTCAATCTGGTTTTATCCAGTATAAACCGGTTCAAGCCGGTTCAATCCGGTTTTAACCGGTTTAAACCGGTTTAAGCCGCTGCAATCTGGTTTAAACCGGTTTAAACTGGTTCAATCCGGTTTTACCTGGTTTAAAGCCGTTTAAACCGGTTCAAACCGGTTTTAAACGGTATAAACCGCTTCTATCCGGTTTTATCCGGTTTAAACCAGTTTAAACTGCTTCGATCCGGTTTTATCCGGTTTAAACCGGTTTGAGCCGGTTCAATCCGGTTTTATCCGGTTTAAACCGGTTCAATCCGGTTTTATCTGGTTTAATCCGGTTTAAGCCGGTTCAATCCGGTTTTATCCGGTTTAAACCGGTTCTATCCGGTTCTATCCGGTTGAAACCGGTTTAAACAGGTTCAATCCGGTTTTATAAGGTTTAAACCATTACAATCCGGTTTTATCGGGTTTAAAGCGGTTTAAACCGGTTCAATCCGGTTTTATAAGGTTTAAACCATTACAATCCGGTTTTATCGGGTTTAAAGCGGTTTAAACCGGTTCAATCCGGTTTTATCCGGTTTAAACCGGTTTTAACCAGTTCAATCCATTTTTATCCGGTTTAAACCGGTACAATCTGGTTTTATCCGGTTTAAACCAGTTTACACCGGTTCAATCCAGTTTTATCCGGTTGAAACTGGTTTAAACAGGTTCAATCCGGTTTTATAAGGTTTAAACCATTACAATCCAGTTTTATCCCGTTTAAACCGGTTTAAGCCGCTTCAATCCGGTTTTATCCGGTTTAAACCGGTTCTCTCCGGTTTTAACCGGTTTAAACCGGTTCAATCTGGTTTTATCCGGTTTAAACCATTTTAAGCCGGTTCAATCCGGTTTTATCCGGTTTAAACCGGTTCAATCCGGTTTTATCCGGTTTAAACCGGTTCAATCCGGTTTTATCCGGTTTAAACCGGTTTAAGCCGGTTCAATCCATTTTTATCCGGTTTAAACCGGTTCAATCTGGTTTTATCGGGTTTAAACTGGTTCAATCCAGTTTTATCCGGTTTAAACCGGTTCTATCCGGTTTAAAACAGTTTAAGACCGTTCAATCCGGTTTTATCCGGTTTAAACCAGTTTCAGCCAGTTCAGTCCGGTTTTATCCGGTTTAAACCGGATCTATCCGGTTCTATCCGGTTTAAACCGGTTTAAACCAGTTCATTCCGGTTTTATCCGGTTTAAACAGGTTTAAACCGGTTTAAGCCAGTTCAATCTGGTTTAAACCGGTTTAAACCGGATCAATCCGGTTTTATTCGGTATAAACTGGTTCAATCCGGTTTTATCCGGTTTAAACCGGTTCTCTCTGGTTTTAACCAGTTTAAACCGGTTCAATCTGGTTTTATCCAGTATAAACCGGGTTAAGGCGGTTCAATCCGGTTTTATCCGGTTGAAACTGGTTAAAACCGGTTCAATCCGGTTTTAACCAGTTTAAACCGGTTTAAGCCGCTTCAATCTGGTTTAAACCGGTTTAAACTTGTTCAATCCGGTTTTATCCAGTTTAAACCGGTTCTCTCTGGTTTTAACCAGTTTAAACCGGTTCAATCTGGTTTTACCCGGTATAAACCGGTTTAAGCCGCTTCAATCTGGTTTAAACCGGTTTAAACTGGTTCAATCCGGTTTTATCTGGTTTAAAGCCGTTCAAACCGGTTCAAACCGGTTTTAAACGGTTTAATCCGGTTCTATCCGGTTCTATCCGGTTGAAACCGTATTAAACCGGTTCAATCCGGTTTTATCCGGTTTAAACCGATTCAATCTGGTTTTATCCGGTTTAAACCGGTTTAAACCGGTTCAATCCAGTTTTATCCGGTTTAAACCGGTTCTATCCGGTTTAAACCAGTTTAAGACGGTTCAATCCGGTTTTATCCGGTTTAAACCGGTTTCAGCCAGTTCAGTCCGGTTTTACCGGTTTAAACCGGATCTATCCGTTTCTATCCGGTTTAAACCGGTTTAAACCAGTTCATTCCGGTTTTATCCGGTTTAAACAGGTTTAAACCGGTTTAAGCCGGTTCAATCTGGTTTAAACCGGTTTAAACCGGTTCAATCCGGTTTTATTCGGTATAAACTGGTTCAATCCGGTTTTATCCGGTTTAAACCGGTTCTCTCTGGTTTTAACCAGTTTAAACCGGTTCAATCTGGTTTTATCCGGTATAAACCGGTTTAAGCAGGTTCAATCCGGTTTTATCCGGTTGAAACTGGTTAAAAGCGGTTCAATCCGGTTTTAACCGGTTTAAACCGGTTTAAGCCGCTTCAATGTGGTTTAAACCGGTTTTTAACTGGTTCAATCCGGTTTTATCCAGTTTAAACCGGTTCTCTCTGGTTTTAACCAGTTTAAACCGGTTCAATCTGGTTTTACCCGGTATAAACCGGTTTAAGCCGGTTGAATCCGGTTTTATCCGGTTGAAACTGGTTAAAACCGGTTCAATCCGGTTTTAACCGGTTTAAACCGGTTTAAGCCGCTGCAATCTGGTTTAAACCGGTTTAAACTGGATCAATCCGGTTTTACCTGGTTTAAAGCCGTTTAAACCGGTTCAAACCGGTTTTAAACGGTTTAAACCGCTTCTATCCTGTTTTATCCGGTTTAAACCAGTTTAAACTGCTTCGATCCGGTTTTATCCGGTTTAAACCGGTTTGAGCCGGTTCTATCCGGTTCTATCCGGTTGAAACCGGTTTAAACAGGTTCAATCCGGTTTTATAAGGTTTAAACCATTACAATCCGGTTTTATCGGGTTTAAACCGGTTTTAACCAGTTCAATCCGGTTTTATCCGGTTTAACCCGGTTCAATCTGGTTTTATCCGTTTTAAACCGGTTTAAGCCGGTTCAATCCGGGTTTATCCGGTTTACGCCGGTTCAATCCTGTTTTATCCGGTTTACGCCGGTTCAATCCTGTTTTATCCGGTTTAAACCAGTTCAATCTGGTTTTATCCGGTTTAAACCAGTTCAATCCGGTTTTATCCAGTTTAAACCGGTTTAAACCGGTTTAAGCCGGTTCAATCCGGTTTTATCCAGTTTAAACCGGTTCAATCCAGATTTATCCGGTTTAAACCGGTTCAATCCAGTTTTATCCGGTTTAAACCGGTTCAATCTGGTTTTATCCGGATTAAACTGGTTCAAGCCAGTTCAATCCGGTTCAATCCGGTTTAGACCGGTTCAGTCCGGTTTTATCCAGTTTCAACCGGTTCTATCTGGTTCTATCCGTTTGTAACTGGTTTAAACCAGTTCAATCCATTTTTATCCGGTTTAAACCGGTTTAAACCGGCTCAATCCGGTTTTATCCGGTATAAACCGGTTTAAACTGGTTCAATCCATTTTTATCCAGTTTAATCCGGTTCTATCCGCTTTTATCTGGTTTAAACCGGATTAAACCGGTTCTATCCGGTTTTATCCAGTTTAAAACGGTTTAAACCGTTCCTATCCGGTTTTATCTGGTTTAAACCGGTGTAAACCACTTCTATCCGGTTTTATCCGGTTTAAACCAGTTTAAGCCGGATCAATCCATTTTTATCCGGTTTAAACCGGTTCAATCTGGTTTTAGCGGGTTTAAACTGGTTCAATCCGGTTTTATCCGGTTTAAACCGATTCAATCTGGTTTTATCCGGTTTAAACCGGTTTAAACCGGTTCAATCCAGTTTTATCCGGTTTAAACCGGTTCTATCCGGTTTAAACCAGTTTAAGACGGTTCAATCTGGTTTTATCCGGTTTAAACCGGTTTCAGCCAGTTCAGTCCGGTTTTATCCGGTTTAAACCGGATCTATCCAGTTCTATCCGGTTTAAACTGGTTTAAACCAGTTCAATCTGGTTTTATCTGGTTTAAACCGGTTCAATCCGGTTTTTTCTGGTTTAAACCGGTTTAAGCCGGTTCAATCTGGTTTTATCCAGTATAAACCGGTTTAAGCCGGTTCAATCCGGTTTACCGGTTTAAGCCGCTTCAATCTGGTTTAAACCGGTTTAAACAGGTTCAATCCGGTTTTATCCAGTTTAAACTGGTTCTCTCTGGTTTTAAACAGTTTAAACCGGTTAAATCTGGTTTTACCCAGTAAAAACCGGTTTAAGCCGGTTCAATCCGGTTTTATCCGGTTGAAACTGGTTAAAACCGGTTCAATCCGGTTTTAGCCGGTTTAAACCGGTTTAAGCCGCTTCAATCTGGTTTAAACCGGTTTAAACTGGTTCAATCCGGTTTTATCTGGTTTAAAGCCGTTTAAACCGGTTCAAACCGGTTTTAAACGGTTTAAACCGGTTCTATCCTGTTCTATCCGGTTGAAACCGTATTAAACCGGTTCAATCCGTTTTTATCCGGTTTAAACCGATTCAATCTGGTTTTATCCGGTTTAAACCGGTTTAAACCGGTTCAATCCAGTTTTATCCGGTTTAAACCGGTTCTATCCGGTTTAAACCAGTAAAAGACAGTTCAATCCGGTTTTATCTGGTTTAAACCGGTTTCAGCCAGTTCAGTCCGGTTTTATCCGGTTTAAACAGGTTTAAACCGGTTTAAGCTGGTTCAATCTGGTTTAAACCGGTTTAAACCGGTTCAATCCGGTTTTATTCGGTATAAACTGGTTCAATCCGGTTTTATCCGGTTTAAACCGGTTCTCTCTGGTTTTAACCAGTTTAAACCGGTTCAATCTGGTTTTATCCAGTATAAACCGGTTTAAGCCGGTTCAATCCGGTTTTAACCGGTTTAAACCGGTTTAAGCCGCTGCAATCTGGTTTAAACCGGTTTAAACTGGTTCAATCCGGTTTTACCTGGTTTAAAGCCGTTTAAACCGGTTCAAACCGGTTTTAAACGGTATAAACCGCTTCTATCCGGTTTTATCCGGTTTAAACCAGTTTAAACTGCTTCGATCCGGTTTTATCCGGTTTAAACCGGTTTGAGCCGGTTCAATCCGGTTTTATCCGGTTTAAACCGGTTCAATCCGGTTTTATCTGGTTTAAACCGGTTTAAGCCGGTTCAATCCGTTTTTATCCGGTTTAAACCGGTTCTATCCGGTTCTATCCGGTTGAAACCGGTTTAAACAGGTTCAATCCGGTTTTATAAGGTTTAAACCATTACAATCCGGTTTTATCGGGTTTAAAGCGGTTTAAACCGGTTCAATCCGGTTTTATAAGGTTTAAACCATTACAATCCGGTTTTATCGGGTTTAAAGCGGTTTAAACCGGTTCAATCCGGTTTTATCCAGTTTAAACCGGTTTTAACCAGTTCAATCCATTTTTATCCGGTTTAAACCGGTACAATCTGGTTTTATCCGGTTTAAACCAGTTTACACCGGTTCAATCCAGTTTTATCCGGTTGAAACTGGTTAAAACAGGTTCAATCCGGTTTTATAAGGTTTAAACCATTACAATCCAGTTTTATCCCGTTTAAACCGGTTTAAGCCGCTTCAATCCGGTTTTATCCGGTTTAAACCGGTTCTCTCCGGTTTTAACCGGTTTAAACCGGTTCAATCTGGTTTTATCCGGTTTAAACCATTTTAAGCCGGTTCAATCCGGTTTTATCCGGTTTAAACCGGTTCAATCCGGTTTTATCTGGTTTAAACCGGTTCAATCCGGTTTTATCCGGTTTAAACCGGTTTAAGCCGGTTCAATCCATTTTTATCCGGTTTAAACCGGTTCAATCTGGTTTTATCGGGTTTAAACTGGTTCAATCCAGTTTTATCCGGTTTAAACCGGTTCTATCCGGTTTAAACCAGTTTAAGACCGTTCAATCCGGTTTTATCCGGTTTAAACCAGTTTCAGCCAGTTCAGTCCGGTTTTATCCGGTTTAAACCGGATCTATCCGGTTCTATCGGTTTAAACCGGTTTAAACCAGTTCATTCCGGTTTTATCCGGTTTAAACAGGTTTAAAACGGTTTAAGCCAGTTCAATCTGGTTTAAACCGGTTTAAACCGGATCAATCCGGTTTTATTCGGTATAAACTGGTTCAATCCGGTTTTATCCGGTTTAAACCGGTTCTCTCTGGTTTTAACCAGTTTAAACCGGTTCAATCTGGTTTTATCCAGTATAAACCGGGTTAAGCCGGTTCAATCCGGTTTTATCCGGTTGAAACTGGTTAAAACCGGTTCAATCCGGTTTTAACCAGTTTAAACCGGTTTAAGCCGCTTCAATCTGGTTTAAACCGGTTTAAACTGGTTCAATCCGGTTTTATCCAGTTCAAACCGGTTCTCTCTGGTTTTAACCAGTTTAAACCGGTTCAATCTGGTTTTACCCGGTATAAACCGGTTTAAGCCGGTTCAATCCGGTTTTATCCGGTTGAAACTGGTTAAAACCGGTTCAATCCGGTTTTAACCGGTTTAAACCGGTTTAAGCCGCTTCAATCTGGTTTAAACCGGTTTAAACTGGTTCAATCCGGTTTTATCTGGTTTAAAGCCGTTCAAACCGGTTCAAACCGGTTTTAAACGGTTTAATCCGGTTCTATCCGGTTCTATCCGGTTGAAACCGTATTAAACCGGTTCAATCCGGTTTTATCCGGTTTAAACCGATTCAATCTGGTTTTATCCGGTTTAAACCGGTTTAAACCGGTTCAATCCAGTTTTATCCGGTTTAAACCGGTTCTATCCGGTTTAAACCAGTTTAAGACGGTTCAATCCGGTTTTATCCGGTTTAAACCGGTTTCAGCCAGTTCAGTCCAGTTTTACCGGTTTAAACCGGATCTATCCGTTTCTATCCAGTTTAAACCGGTTTAAACCAGTTCATTCCGGTTTTATCCGGTTTAAACAGGTTTAAACCGGTTTAAGCCGGTTCAATCTGGTTTAAACCGGTTTAAACCGGTTCAATCCGGTTTTATTCGGTATAAACTGGTTCAATCCGGTTTTATCCGGTTTAAACCGGTTCTCTCTGGTTTTAACCAGTTTAAACCGGTTCAATCTGGTTTTATCCGGTATAAACCGGTTTAAGCAGGTTCAATCCGGTTTTATCCGGTTGAAACTGGTTAAAAGCGGTTCAATCCGGTTTTAACCGGTTTAAACCGGTTTAAGCCGCTTCAATCTGGTTTAAACCGGTTTTTAACTGGTTCAATCCGGTTTTATCCAGTTTAAACCGGTTCTCTCTGGTTTTAACCAGTTTAAACCGGTTCAATCTGGTTTTACCCGGTATAAACCGGTTTAAGCCGGTTGAATCCGGTTTTATCCGGTTGAAACTGGTTAAAACCGGTTCAATCCGGTTTTAACCGGTTTAAACCGGTTTAAGCCGCTTCAATCTGGTTTAAACCGGTTTAAACTGGTTCAATCCGGTTTTATCCGGTTTAAACCGGTTCTCTCTGGTTTTAACCAGTTTAAACCGGTTCAATCTGGTTTTATCCAGTATAAACCGGTTTAAGCCGGTTCAATCCGGTTTTATCTGGTTGAAACTGGTTAAAACCGGTTCAATCCGGTTTTAACCGGTTTAAACCGGTTTAAGCCGCTGCAATCTGGTTTAAACCGGTTTAAACTGGATCAATCCGGTTTTACCTGGTTTAAAGCCGTTTAAACCGGTTCAAACCGGTTTTAAACGGTTTAAACCGCTTCTATCCTGTTTTATCCGGTTTAAACCAGTTTAAACTGCTTCGATCCGGTTTTATCCGGTTTAAACCGGTTTGAGCCGGTTCTATCCGGATCTGTCCGGTTGAAACCGGTTTAAACAGGTTCAATCCGGTTTTATAAGGTTTAAACCATTACAATCCAGTTTTATCGGGTTTAAACCGGTTTTAACCAGTTCAATCCGGTTTTATCCGGTTTAACCCGGTTCAATCTGGTTCTATCCGTTTTAAACCGGTTTAAGCCGGTTCAATCCGGGTTTATCCGGTTTACGCCGGTTCAATCCTGTTTTATCCGGTTTACGCCGGTTCAATCCTGTTTTATCCGGTTTAAACCAGTTCAATCTGGTTTTATCCGGTTTAAACCAGTTCAATCCGGTTTTATCCAGTTTAAACCGGTTTAAACCGGTTTAAGCCGGTTCAATCCGGTTTTATCCAGTTTAAACCGGTTCAATCCAGATTTATCCGGTTTAAACCGGTTCAATCCAGTTTTATCCGGTTTAAACCGGTTCAATCTGGTTTTATCCGGATTAAACTGGTTCAAGCCAGTTCAATCCGGTTCAATCCGGTTTAAACCGGTTCAGTCCGGGTTTATCCAGTTTCAACCGGTTCTATCTGGTTCTATCCGTTTGTAACTGGTTTAAACCAGTTCAATCCATTTTTATCCAGTTTAAACCGGTTTAAACCGGCTCAATCCGGTTTTATCCGGTATAAACCGGTTTAAACTGGTTCAATCCATTTTTATCCAGTTTAATCCGGTTCTATCCGCTTTTATCTGGTTTAAACCGGATTAAACCGGTTCTATCCGGTTTTATCCGGTTTAAAACGGTTTAAACCGTTCCTATCCGGTTTTATCTGGTTTAAACCGGTGTAAACCACTTCTATCTGGTTTTATCCGGTTTAAACCGGTTTAAGCCGGATCAATCCATTTTTATCCGGTTTAAACCGGTTCAATCTGGTTTTAGCGGGTTTAAACTGGTTCAATCCGGTTTTATCCGGTTTAAACCGATTCAATCTGGTTTTATCCGGTTTAAACCGGTTTAAACCGGTTCAATCCAGTTTTATCCGGTTTAAACCGGTTCTATCCGGTTTAAACCAGTTTAAGACGGTTCAATCTGGTTTTATCCGGTTTAAACCGGTTTCAGCCAGTTCAGTCCGGTTTTATCCGGTTTAAACCGGATCTATCCAGTTCTATCCGGTTTAAACTGGTTTAAACCAGTTCAATCTGGTTTTATCTGGTTTAAACCGGTTCAATCTGGTTTTTTCTGGTTTAAACCGGTTTAAGCCGGTTCAATCTGGTTTTATCCAGTATAAACCGGTTTAAGCCGGTTCAATCCGGTTTTATCTGGTTGAAACTGGTTAAAACCGGTTCAATCCGGTTTTAACCGGTTTAAACCGGTTTAAGCCGCTGCAATCTGGTTTAAACCGGTTTAAACTGGTTCAATCCGGTTTTACCTGGTTTAAAGCCGTTTAAACCGGTTCAAACCGGTTTTAAACGGTTTAAACCGCTTCTATCCGGTTTTATCCGGTTTAAACCAGTTTAAACTGCTTCGATCCGGTTTTATCCGGTTTAAACCGGTTTGAGCCGGTTCAATCCGGTTTTATCCGGTTTAAACCGGTTCAATCCGGTTTTATCTGGTTTAAACCGGTTTAAGCCGGTTCAATCCGGTTTTATCCGGTTTAAACCGGTTCTATCCGGTTCTATCCGGTTGAAACCGGTTTAAACAGGTTCAATCCGGTTTTATAAGGTTTAAACCATTACAATCCGGTTTTATCGGTTTTAAAGCGGTTTAAACCGGTTCAATCTGGTTTTATCCAGTATAAACCGGTTTAAGCCGGTTCAATCCGGTTTACCGGTTTAAGCCGCTTCAATCTGGTTTAAACCGGTTTAAACTGGTTCAATCCGGTTTTATCCAGTTTAAACCGGTTCTCTCTGGTTTTAACCAGTTTAAACCGGTTCAATCTGGTTTTACCCGGTATAAACCGGTTTAAGCCGGTTCAATCCGGTTTTATCCGGTTGAAACTGGTTACAACCGGTTCATTCCGGTTTTAACCGGTTTAAACCGGTTTAAGCCGCTTCAATCTGATTTAAACCGGTTTAAACTGGTTCAATCCGGTTTTATCTGGTTTAAAGCCGTTCAAACCGGTTCAAACCGGTTTTAAACGGTTTAATCCGGTTCTATCCGGTTCTATCCGGTTGAAACCGTATTAAACCGGTTCAATCCGGTTTTATCCGGTTTAAACCGATTCAATCTGGTTTTATCCGGTTTAAACCGGTTTAAACCGGTTCAATCCAGTTTTATCCGGTTTAAACCGGTTCTATCCGGTTCGGTTTAAACCAGTTTAAGACGGTTCAATCCGTTTTTATCCGGTTTAAACCGGTTTCAGCCAGTTCAGTCCAGTTTTACTGGTTTAAACCGGATCTATCCGTTTCTATCCGGTTTAAACCGGTTTAAACCAGTTCATTCCGGTTTTATCCGGTTTAAACAGGTTTAAACCGGTTTAAGCCGGTTCAATCTGGTTTAAACCGGTTTAAACCGGTTCAATCCGGTTTTATTCGGTATAAACTGGTTCAATCCGGTTTTATCCGGTTTAAACCGGTTCTCTCTGGTTTTAACCAGTTTAAACCGGTTCAATCTGGTTTTATCCGGTATAAACCGGTTTAAGCAGGTTCAATCCGGTTTTATCCGGTTGAAACTGGTTAAAAGCGGTTCAATCCGGTTTTAACCGGTTTAAACCGGTTTAAGCCGCTTCAATCTGGTTTAAACCGGTTTTTAACTGGTTCAATCCGGTTTTATCCAGTTTAAACCGGTTCTCTCTGGTTTTAACCAGTTTAAACCGGTTCAATCTGGTTTTACCCGGTATAAACCGGTTTAAGCCGGTTGAATCCGGTTTTATCCGGTTGAAACTGGTTAAAACCGGTTCAATCCGGTTTTAACCGGTTTAAACCGGTTTAAGCCGCTTCAATCTGGTTTAAACCGGTTTAAACTGGTTCAATCCGGTTTTATCCGGTTTAAACCGGTTCTCTCTGGTTTTAACCAGTTTAAACCGGTTCAATCTGGTTTTATCCAGTATAAACCGGTTTAAGCCGGTTCAATCCGGTTTTATCTGGTTGAAACTGGTTAAAACCGGTTCAATCCGGTTTTAACCGGTTTAAACCGGTTTAAGCCGCTGCAATCTGGTTTAAACCGGTTTAAACTGGATCAATCCGGTTTTACCTGTTTTAAAGCCGTTTAAACTGGTTCAAACCGGTTTTAAACGGTTTAAACCGCTTCTATCCTGTTTTATCCGGTTTAAACCAGTTTAAACTGCTTCGATCCGGTTTTATCCGGTTTAAACCGGTTTGAGCCGGTTCTATCCGGTTCTGTCCGGTTGAAACCGGTTTAAACAGGTTCAATCCGGTTTTATAAGGTTTAAACCATTACAATCCGGTTTTATCGGGTTTAAACCGGTTTTAACCAGTTCAATCCGGTTTTATCCGGTTTAACCCGGTTCAATCTGGTTTTATCCGTTTTAAACCGGTTTAAGCCGGTTCAATCCGGGTTTATCCGGTTTATGCCGGTTCAATCCTGTTTTATCCGGTTTACGCCGGTTCAATCCTGTTTTATCCGGTTTAAACCAGTTCAATCTGGTTTTATCCGGTTTAAACCAGTTCAATCCGGTTTTATCCAGTTTAAACCGGTTTAAACCGGTTTAAGCCGGTTCAATCCGGTTTTATCCAGTTTAAACCGGTTCAATCCAGATTTATCCGGTTTAAACCGGTTCAATCCAGTTTTATCCGGTTTAAACCGGTTCAATCTGGTTTTATCCGGATTAAACTGGTTCAAGCCAGTTCAATCCGGTTCAATCCGGTTTAAACCGGTTCAGTCCGGGTTTATCCAGTTTCAACCGGTTCTATCTGGTTCTATCCGTTTGTAACTGGTTTAAACCAGTTCAATCCATTTTTATCCGGTTTAAACCGGTTTAAACCGGCTCAATCCGGTTTTATCCGGTATAAACCGGTTTAAACTGGTTCAATCCATTTTTATCCAGTTTAATCCGGTTCTATCCGCTTTTATCTGGTTTAAACCGGATTAAACCGGTTCTATCCGGTTTTATCTGGTTTAAACCGGTGTAAACCACTTCTATCCGGTTTTATCCGGTTTAAACCGGTTTAAGCCGGATCAATCCATTTTTATCCGGTTTAAACCGGTTCAATCTGGTTTTAGCGGGTTTAAACTGGTTCAATCCGGTTTTATCCGGTTTAAACCGATTCAATCTGGTTTTATCCGGTTTAAACCGGTTTAAACCGGTTCAATCCAGTTTTATCCGGTTTAAACCGGTTCTATCCGGTTTAAACCAGTTTAAGACGGTTCAATCTGGTTTTATCCGGTTTAAACCGGTTTCAGCCAGTTCAGTCCGGTTTTATCCGGTTTAAACCGGATCTATCCAGTTCTATCCGGTTTAAACTGGTTTAAACCAGTTCAATCTGGTTTTATCTGGTTTAAACCGATTCAATCCGGTTTTTTCTGGTTTAAACCGGTTTAAGCCGGTTCAATCTGGTTTTATCCAGTATAAACCGGTTTAAGCCGGTTCAATCCGGTTTTATCTGGTTGAAACTGGTTAAAACCGGTTCAATCCGGTTTTAACCGGTTTAAACCGGTTTAAGCCGCTGCAATCTGGTTTAAACCGGTTTAAACTGGTTCAATCCGGTTTTACCTGGTTTAAAGCCGTTTAAACCGGTTCAAACCGGTTTTAAACGGTTTAAACCGCTTCTATCCGGTTTTATCCGGTTTAAACCAGTTTAAACTGCTTCGATCCGGTTTTATCCGGTTTAAACCGGTTTGAGCCGGTTCAATCCGGTTTTATCCGGTTTAAACCGGTTCAATCCGGTTTTATCTGGTTTAAACCGGTTTAAGCCGGTTCAATCCGGTTTTATCCGGTTTAAAACGGTTCTATCCGGTTCTATCCGGTTGAAACCGGTTTAAACAGGTTCAATCCGGTTTTATAAGGTTTAAACCATTACAATCCGGTTTTATCGGTTTTAAAGCGGTTTAAACCGGTTCAATCCGGTTTTATAAGGTTTAAACCATTACAATCCGGTTTCATAGGGTTTAAAGCGGTTGAAACCGGTTCAATCCGGTTTTATCCGGTTTAAACCGGTTTTAACCAGTTCAATCCGGTTTTATCCGGTTTAAACCGGTACAATCTGGTTTTATCCGGTTTAAACCAGAGTAAACCGGTTCAATCCAGTTTTATCCGGTTGAAACCGGTTTAAACAGGTTCAATCCGGTTTTATAAGGTTTAAACCATTACAATCCAGTTTTATCCCGTTTAAACCGGTTTAAGCCGCTTCAATCCGGTGTTATCCGGATTAAACCGGTTCTCTCCGGTTTTAACCAGTTTAAACCAGTTCAATCTGGTTTTATCCGGTTTAAACCATTTTAAGCCGGTTCAATCCGGTTTTATCCGGTTTAAACCGGTTCAATCCGGTTTTATCCGGTTTAAACCGGTTCAATCCGGTTTTATCCGGTTTAAACCGGTTTAAGCCGGTTCAATCCATTTTTATCCGGTTTAAACCGGTTCAATCTGGTTTTATCGGGTTTAAACTGGTTCAATCCAGTTTTATCCGGTTTAAACCGGTTCTATCCGGTTTAAACCAGTTTAAGACCGTTCAATCCGATTTTATCCGGTTTAAACCAGTTTCAGCCAGTTCAGTCCGGTTTTATCCGGTTTAAACCGGATCTATCCGGTTCTATCCGGTATAAACCGGTTTAAGCCAGTTCAATCTGGTTTAAACCGGTTTAAACCGGTTCAATCCAGTTTTATCCGGTTTAAACCGGTTCTACCCGGTTTAAACCAATTTAAGACGGTTCAATCCGGTTTTATCCGGTTTAAACCGGTTTCAGCCAGTTCAGTCCGGTTTTATCCGGTTTAAACCGGATCTATCCGGTTCTATCCGGTTTAAACCGGTTTAAACCAGTTCATTCCGGTTTTATCCGGTTTTAAACAGGTTTAAACCGGTTTAAGCCGGTTCAATCTGGTTTAAACCGGTTTAAACCGGTTCAATCCGGTTTTATTCGGTATAAACTGGTTCAATCCGGTTTTATCCGGTTTAAACCGGTTCTCTCTGGTTTTAACCAGTTTAAACCGGTTCAATCTGGTTTTATCCAGTATAAACCGGTTTAAGCCGGTTCAATCCGGTTTACCGGTTTAAGCCGCTTCAATCTGGTTTAAACCGGTTTAAACTGGTTCAATCCGGTTTTATCCAGTTTAAACCGGTTCTCTCTGGTGTTAACCAGTTTAAACCGGTTCAATCTGGTTTTACCCAGTATAAACCGGTTTAAGCCGGTTCAATCCGGTTTTATCCGGTTGAAACTGGTTAAAACCGGTTCAATCCGGTTTTAGCCGGTTTAAACCGGTTTAAGCCGCTTCAATCTGGTTTAAACCGGTTTAAGCTGGTTCAATCCGGTTTTATCTGGTTTAAAGCCGTTTAAACCGGTTCAAACCGGTTTTAAACGGTTTAAACCGGTTCTATCCTGTTCTATCCGGTTGAAACCGTATTAAACCGGTTCAATCCGGTTTTATCCGGTTTAAACCGATTCAATCTGGTTTTATCCGGTTTAAACCGGTTTAAACCGGTTCAATCCAGTTTTATCCGGTTTAAACCGGTTCTATCCGGTTTAAACCAGTTTAAGACAGTTCAATCCGGTTTTATCCGGTTTAAACCGGTTTCAGCCAGTTCAGTCCGGTTTTATCCGGTTTAAACCGGATCTATCCGTTTCTATCCGGTTTAAACCGGTTTAAACCAGTTCATTCCGGTTTTATCCGGTTTAAACAGGTTTAAACCGGTTTAAGCTGGTTCAATCTGGTTTAAACCGGTTTAAACCGGTTCAATCCGGTTTTATTCGGTATAAACTGGTTCAATCCGGTTTTATACGGTTTAAACCGGTTCTCTCTGGTTTTAACCAGTTTAAACCGGTTCAATCTGGTTTTATCCAGTATAAACCGGTTTAAGCCGGTTCAATCCGGTTTTAACCGGTTTAAACCGGTTTAAGCCGCTGCAATCTGGTTTAAACCGGTTTAAACTGGTTCAATCCGGTTTTACCTGGTTTAAAGCCGTTTAAACCGGTTCAAACCGGTTTTAAACGGTATAAACCGCTTCTATCCGGTTTTATCCTGTTTAAACCAGTTTAAACTGCTTCGATCCGGTTTTATCCGGTTTAAACCGGTTTGAGCCGGTTCAATCCGGTTTTATCCGGTTTAAACCGGTTCAATCCGGTTTTATCTGGTTTAAACCGGTTTAAGCCGGTTCAATCCGGTTTTATCCGGTTTAAACCGGTTCTATCCGGTTCTATCCGGTTGAAACCGGTTTAAACAGGTTCAATCCGGTTTTATAAGGTTTAAACCATTACAATCCGGTTTTATCGGGTTTAAAGCGGTTTAAACCGGTTCAATCCGGTTTTATAAGGTTTAAACCATTACAATCCGGTTTTATCGGGTTTAAAGCGGTTTAAACCGGTTCAATCCGGTTTTATCCGGTTTAAACCGGTTTTAACCAGTTCAATCCATTTTTATCCGGTTTAAACCGGTACAATCTGGTTTTATCTGGTTTAAACCAGTTTACACCGGTTCAATCCAGTTTTATCCGGTTGAAACTGGTTTAAACAGGTTCAATCCGGTTTTATAAGGTTTAAACCATTACAATCCAGTTTTATCCCGTTTAAACCGGTTTAAGCCGCTTCAATCCGGTTTTATCCAGTTTAAACCGGTTCTCTCCGGTTTTAACCGGTTTAAACCGGTTCAATCTGGTTTTATCCGGTTTAAACCATTTTAAGCCGGTTCAATCCGGTTTTATCCGGTTTAAACCGGTTCAATCCGGTTTTATCCGGTTTAAACCGGTTCAATCCGGTTTTATCCGGTTTAAACCGGTTTAAGCCGGTTCAATCCATTTTTATCCGGTTTAAACCGGTTCAATCTGGTTTTATCGGGTTTAAACTGGTTCAATCCAGTTTTATCCGGTTTAAACCGGTTCTATCCGGTTTAAACCAGTTTAAGACCGTTCAATCCGGTTTTATCCGGTTTAAACCAGTTTCAGCCAGTTCAGTCCGGTTTTATCCGGTTTAAACCAGATCTATCCGGTTCTATCCGGTTTAAACCGGTTTAAACCAGTTCATTCCGGTTTTATCCGGTTTAAACAGGTTTAAACCGGTTTAAGCCAGTTCAATCTGGTTTAAACCGGTTTAAACCGGATCAATCCGGTTTTATTCGGTATAAACTGGTTCAATCCGGTTTTATCCGGTTTAAACCGGTTCTCTCTGGTTTTAACCAGTTTAAACCGGTTCAATCTGGTTTTATCCAGTATAAACCGGGTTAAGCCGGTTCAATCCGGTTTTATCCGGTTGAAACTGGTTAAAACCGGTTCAATCCGGTTTTAACCAGTTTAAACCGGTTTAAGCCGCTTCAATCTGGTTTAAACCGGTTTAAACTGGTTCAATCCGGTTTTATCCAGTTCAAACCGGTTCTCTCTGGTTTTAACCAGTTTAAACCGGTTCAATCTGGTTTTACCCGGTATAAACCGGTTTAAGCCGGTTCAATCCGGTTTTATCCGGTTGAAACTGGTTAAAACCGGTTCAATCCGGTTTTAACCGGTTTAAACCGGTTTAAGCCGCTTCAATCTGGTTTAAACCGGTTTAAACTGGTTCAATCCGGTTTTATCTGGTTTAAAGCCGTTCAAACCGGTTCAAACCGGTTTTAAACGGTTTAATCCGGTTCTATCCGGTTCTATCCGGTTGAAACCGTATTAAACCGGTTCAATCCGGTTTTATCCGGTTTAAACCGATTCAATCTGGTTTTATCCGGTTTAAACCGGTTTAAACCGGTTCAATCCAGTTTTATCCGGTTTAAACCGGTTCTATCCGGTTTAAACCAGTTTAAGACGGTTCAATCCGGTTTTATCCGGTTTAAACCGGTTTCAGCCAGTTCAGTCCAGTTTTACCGGTTTAAACCGGATCTATCCGTTTCTATCCAGTTTAAACCGGTTTAAACCAGTTCATTCCGGTTTTATCCGGTTTAAACAGGTTTAAACCGGTTTAAGCCGGTTCAATCTGGTTTAAACCGGTTTAAACCGGTTCAATCCGGTTTTATTCGGTATAAACTGGTTCAATCCGGTTTTATCCGGTTTAAACCGGTTCTCTCTGGTTTTAACCAGTTTAAACCGGTTCAATCTGGTTTTATCCGGTATAAACCGGTTTAAGCAGGTTCAATCCGGTTTTATCCGGTTGAAACTGGTTAAAAGCGGTTCAATCCGGTTTTAACCGGTTTAAACCGGTTTAAGCCGCTTCAATCTGGTTTAAACCGGTTTTTAACTGGTTCAATCCGGTTTTATCCAGTTTAAACCGGTTCTCTCTGGTTTTAACCAGTTTAAACCGGTTCAATCTGGTTTTACCCGGTATAAACCGGTTTAAGCCGGTTGAATCCGGTTTTATCCGGTTGAAACTGGTTAAAACCGGTTCAATCCGGTTTTAACCGGTTTAAACCGGTTTAAGCCGCTTCAATCTGGTTTAAACCGGTTTAAACTGGTTCAATCCGGTTTTATCCGGTTTAAACCGGTTCTCTCTGGTTTTAACCAGTTTAAACCGGTTCAATCTGGTTTTATCCAGTATAAACCGGTTTAAGCCGGTTCAATCCGGTTTTATCTGGTTGAAACTGGTTAAAACCGGTTCAATCCGGTTTTAACCGGTTTAAACCGGTTTAAGCCGCTGCAATCTGGTTTAAACCGGTTTAAACTGGATCAATCCGGTTTTACCTGGTTTAAAGCCGTTTAAACCGGTTCAAACCGGTTTTAAACGGTTTAAACCGCTTCTATCCTGTTTTATCCGGTTTAAACCAGTTTAAACTGCTTCGATCCGGTTTTATCCGGTTTAAACCGGTTTGAGCCGGTTCTATCCGGATCTGTCCGGTTGAAACCGGTTTAAACAGGTTCAATCCGGTTTTATAAGGTTTAAACCATTACAATCCAGTTTTATCGGGTTTAAACCGGTTTTAACCAGTTCAATCCGGTTTTATCCGGTTTAACCCGGTTCAATCTGGTTCTATCCGTTTTAAACCGGTTTAAGCCGGTTCAATCCGGGTTTATCCGGTTTACGCCGGTTCAATCCTGTTTTATCCGGTTTACGCCGGTTCAATCCTGTTTTATCCGGTTTAAACCAGTTCAATCTGGTTTTATCCGGTTTAAACCAGTTCAATCCGGTTTTATCCAGTTTAAACCGGTTTAAACCGGTTTAAGCCGGTTCAATCCGGTTTTATCCAGTTTAAACCGGTTCAATCCAGATTTATCCGGTTTAAACCGGTTCAATCCAGTTTTATCCGGTTTAAACCGGTTCAATCTGGTTTTATCCGGATTAAACTGGTTCAAGCCAGTTCAATCCGGTTCAATCCGGTTTAAACCGGTTCAGTCCGGGTTTATCCAGTTTCAACCGGTTCTATCTGGTTCTATCCGTTTGTAACTGGTTTAAACCAGTTCAATCCATTTTTATCCAGTTTAAACCGGTTTAAACCGGCTCAATCCGGTTTTATCCGGTATAAACCGGTTTAAACTGGTTCAATCCATTTTTATCCAGTTTAATCCGGTTCTATCCGCTTTTATCTGGTTTAAACCGGATTAAACCGGTTCTATCCGGTTTTATCCGGTTTAAAACGGTTTAAACCGTTCCTATCCGGTTTTATCTGGTTTAAACCGGTGTAAACCACTTCTATCTGGTTTTATCCGGTTTAAACCGGTTTAAGCCGGATCAATCCATTTTTATCCGGTTTAAACCGGTTCAATCTGGTTTTAGCGGGTTTAAACTGGTTCAATCCGGTTTTATCCGGTTTAAACCGATTCAATCTGGTTTTATCCGGTTTAAACCGGTTTAAACCGGTTCAATCCAGTTTTATCCGGTTTAAACCGGTTCTATCCGGTTTAAACCAGTTTAAGACGGTTCAATCTGGTTTTATCCGGTTTAAACCGGTTTCAGCCAGTTCAGTCCGGTTTTATCCGGTTTAAACCGGATCTATCCAGTTCTATCCGGTTTAAACTGGTTTAAACCAGTTCAATCTGGTTTTATCTGGTTTAAACCGGTTCAATCTGGTTTTTTCTGGTTTAAACCGGTTTAAGCCGGTTCAATCTGGTTTTATCCAGTATAAACCGGTTTAAGCCGGTTCAATCCGGTTTTATCTGGTTGAAACTGGTTAAAACCGGTTCAATCCGGTTTTAACCGGTTTAAACCGGTTTAAGCCGCTGCAATCTGGTTTAAACCGGTTTAAACTGGTTCAATCCGGTTTTACCTGGTTTAAAGCCGTTTAAACCGGTTCAAACCGGTTTTAAACGGTTTAAACCGCTTCTATCCGGTTTTATCCGGTTTAAACCAGTTTAAACTGCTTCGATCCGGTTTTATCCGGTTTAAACCGGTTTGAGCCGGTTCAATCCGGTTTTATCCGGTTTAAACCGGTTCAATCCGGTTTTATCTGGTTTAAACCGGTTTAAGCCGGTTCAATCCGGTTTTATCCGGTTTAAACCGGTTCTATCCGGTTCTATCCGGTTGAAACCGGTTTAAACAGGTTCAATCCGGTTTTATAAGGTTTAAACCATTACAATCCGGTTTTATCGGTTTTAAAGCGGTTTAAACCGGTTCAATCTGGTTTTATCCAGTATAAACCGGTTTAAGCCGGTTCAATCCGGTTTACCGGTTTAAGCCGCTTCAATCTGGTTTAAACCGGTTTAAACTGGTTCAATCCGGTTTTATCCAGTTTAAACCGGTTCTCTCTGGTTTTAACCAGTTTAAACCGGTTCAATCTGGTTTTACCCAGTATAAACCGGTTTAAGCCGGTTCAATCCGGTTTTATCCGGTTGAAACTGGTTAAAACCGGTTCAATCCGGTTTTAGCCGGTTTAAACCGGTTTAAGCCGCTTCAATCTGGTTTAAACCGGTTTAAACTGGTTCAATCCGGTTTTATCTGGTTTAAAGCCGTTTAAACCGGTTCAAACCGGTTTTAAACGGTTTAAACCGGTTCTATCCTGTTCTATCCGGTTGAAACCGTATTAAACCGGTTCAATCCGGTTTTATCCGGTTTAAACCGATTCAATCTGGTTTTATCCGGTTTAAACCGGTTTAAACCGGTTCAATCCAGTTTTATCCGGTTTAAACCGGTTCTATCCGGTTTAAACCAGTTTAAGACAGTTCAATCCGGTTTTATCCGGTTTAAACCGGTTTCAGCCAGTTCAGTCCGGTTTTATCCGGTTTAAACCGGATCTATCCGTTTCTATCCGGTTTAAACCGGTTTAAACCAGTTCATTCCTGTTTTATCCGGTTTAAACAGGTTTAAACCGGTTTAAGCTGGTTCAATCTGGTTTAAACCGGTTTAAACCGGTTCAATCCGGTTTTATTCGGTATAAACTGGTTCAATCCGGTTTTATCCGGTTTAAACCGGTTCTCTCTGGTTTTAACCAGTTTAAACCGGTTCAATCTGGTTTTATCCAGTATAAACCGGTTTAAGCCGGTTCAATCCGGTTTTAACCGGTTTAAACCTGTTTAAGCCGCTGCAATCTGGTTTAAACCGGTTTAAACTGGTTCAATCCGGTTTTACCTGGTTTAAAGCCGTTTAAACCGGTTCAAACCGGTTTTAAACGGTATAAACCGCTTCTATCCGGTTTTATCCGGTTTAAACCAGTTTAAACTGCTTCGATTCGGTTTTATCCGGTTTAAACCGGTTTGAGCCGGTTCAATCCGGTTTTATCCGGTTTAAACCGGTTCAATCCGGTTTTATCTGGTTTAAACCGGTTTAAGCCGGTTCAATCCGGTTTTATCCGGTTTAAACCGGTTCTATCCGGTTCTATCCGGTTGAAACCGGTTTAAACAGGTTCAATCCGGTTTTATAAGGTTTAAACCATTACAATCCGGTTTTATCGGGTTTAAAGCGGTTTAAACCGGTTCAATCCGGTTTTATAAGGTTTAAACCATTACAATCCGGTTTTATCGGGTTTAAAGCGGTTTAAACCGGTTCAATCCGGTTTTATCCGGTTTAAACCGGTTTTAACCAGTTCAATCCATTTTTATCCGGTTTAAACCGGTACAATCTGGTTTTATCCGGTTTAAACCAGTTTACACCGGTTCAATCCAGTTTTATCCGGTTGAAACTGGTTTAAACAGGTTCAATCCGGTTTTATAAGGTTTAAACCATTACAATCCAGTTTTATCCCGTTTAAACCGGTTTAAGCCGCTTCAATCCGGTTTTATCCGGTTTAAACCGGTTCTCTCTGGTTTTAACCGGTTTAAACCGGTTCAATCTGGTTTTATCCGGTTTAAACCATTTTAAGCCGGTTCAATCCGGTTTTATCCGGTTTAAACCGGTTCAATCCGGTTTTATCCGGTTTAAACCGGTTCAATCCGGTTTTATCCGGTTTAAACCGGTTTAAGCCGGTTCAATCCATTTTTATCCGGTTTAAACCGGTTCAATCTGGTTTTATCGGGTTTAAACTGGTTCAATCCAGTTTTATCCGGTTTAAACCGGTTCTATCCGGTTTAAACCAGTTTAAGACCGTTCAATCCGGTTTTATCCGGTTTAAACCAGTTTCAGCCAGTTCAGTCCGGTTTTATCTGGTTTAAACCGGATCTATCCGGTTCTATCCGGTTTAAACCGGTTTAAACCAGTTCATTCCGGTTTTATCCGGTTTAAACAGGTTTAAAACGGTTTAAGCCAGTTCAATCTGGTTTAAACCGGTTTAAACCGGATCAATCCGGTTTTATTCGGTATAAACTGGTTCAATCCGGTTTTATCCGCTTTAAACCGGTTCTCTCTGGTTTTAACCAGTTTAAACCGGTTCAATCTGGTTTTATCCAGTATAAACCGGGTTAAGCCGGTTCAATCCGGTTTTATCCGGTTGAAACTGGTTAAAACCGGTTCAATCCGGTTTTAACCAGTTTAAACCGGTTTAAGCCGCTTCAATCTGGTTTAAACCGGTTTAAACTGGTTCAATCCGGTTTTATCCAGTTTAAACCGGTTCTCTCTGGTTTTAACCAGTTTAAACCGGTTCAATCTGGTTTTACCCGGTATAAACCGGTTTAAGCCGGTTCAATCCGGTTTTATCCGGTTGAAACTGGTTACAACCGGTTCAATCCGGTTTTAACCGGTTTAAACCGGTTTAAGCCGCTTCAATCTGGTTTAAACCGGTTTAAACTGGTTCAATCCGGTTTTATCTGGTTTAAAGCCGTTCAAACCGGTTCAAACCGGTTTTAAACGGTTTAATCCGGTTCTATCCGTTTCTATCCGGTTGAAACCGTATTAAACCGGTTCAATCCGGTTTTATCCGGTTTAAACCGATTCAATCTGGTTTTATCCGGTTTAAACCGGTTTAAACCGGTTCAATCCAGTTTTATCCGGTTTAAACCGGTTCTATCCGGTTTAAACCAGTTTAAGACGGTTCAATCCGGTTTTATCCGGTTTAAACCGGTTTCAGCCAGTTCAGTCCAGTTTTACTGGTTTAAACCGGATCTATCCGTTTCTATCCGGTTTAAACCGGTTTAAACCAGTTCATTCCGGTTTTATCCGGTTTAAACAGGTTTAAACCGGTTTAAGCCGGTTCAATCTGGTTTAAACCGGTTTAAACCGGTTCAATCCGGTTTTATTCGGTATAAACTGGTTCAATCCGGTTTTATCCGGTTTAAACCGGTTCTCTCTGGTTTTAACCAGTTTAAACCGGTTCAATCTGGTTTTATCCGGTATAAACCGGTTTAAGCAGGTTCAATCCGGTTTTATCCGGTTGAAACTGGTTAAAAGCGGTTCAATCCGGTTTTAACCGGTTTAAACCGGTTTAAGCCGCTTCAATCTGGTTTAAACCGGTTTTTAACTGGTTCAATCCGGTTTTATCCAGTTTAAACCGGTTCTCTCTGGTTTTAACCAGTTTAAACCGGTTCAATCTGGTTTTACCCGGTATAAACCGGTTTAAGCCGGTTGAATCCGGTTTTATCCGGTTGAAACTGGTTAAAACCGGTTCAATCCGGTTTTAACCGGTTTAAACCGGTTTAAGCCGCTTCAATCTGGTTTAAACCGGTTTAAACTGGTTCAATCCGGTTTTATCCGGTTTAAACCGGTTCTCTCTGGTTTTAACCAGTTTAAACCGGTTCAATCTGGTTTTATCCAGTATAAACCGGTTTAAGCCGGTTCAATCCGGTTTTATCTGGTTGAAACTGGTTAAAACCGGTTCAATCCGGTTTTAACCGGTTTAAACCGGTTTAAGCCGCTGCAATCTGGTTTAAACCGGTTTAAACTGGATCAATCCGGTTTTACCTGTTTTAAAGCCGTTTAAACCGGTTCAAACCGGTTTTAAACGGTTTAAACCGCTTCTATCCTGTTTTATCCGGTTTAAACCAGTTTAAACTGCTTCGATCCGGTTTTATCCGGTTTAAACCGGTTTGAGCCGGTTCTATCCGGTTCTGTCCGGTTGAAACCGGTTTAAACAGGTTCAATCCGGTTTTATAAGGTTTAAACCATTACAATCCGGTTTTATCGGGTTTAAACCGGTTTTAACCAGTTCAATCCGGTTTTATCCGGTTTAACCCGGTTCAATCTGGTTTTATCCGTTTTAAACCGGTTTAAGCCGGTTCAATCCGGGTTTATCCGGTTTATGCCGGTTCAATCCTGTTTTATCCGGTTTACGCCGGTTCAATCCTGTTTTATCCGGTTTAAACCAGTTCAATCTGGTTTTATCCGGTTTAAACCAGTTCAATCCGGTTTTATCCAGTTTAAACCGGTTTAAACCGGTTTAAGCCGGTTCAATCCGGTTTTATCCAGTTTAAACCGGTTCAATCCAGATTTATCCGGTTTAAACCGGTTCAATCCAGTTTTATCCGGTTTAAACCGGTTCAATCTGGTTTTATCCGGATTAAACTGGTTCAAGCCAGTTCAATCCGGTTCAATCCGGTTTAAACCGGTTCAGTCCGGTTTTATCCAGTTTCAACCGGTTCTATCTGGTTCTATCCGTTTGTAACTGGTTTAAACCAGTTCAATCCATTTTTATCCGGTTTAAACCGGTTTAAACCGGCTCAATCCGGTTTTATCCGGTATAAACCGGTTTAAACTGGTTCAATCCATTTTTATCCAGTTTAATCCGGTTCTATCCGCTTTTATCTGGTTTAAACCGGATTAAACCGGTTCTATCCGGTTTTATCCGGTTTAAAACGGTTTAAACCGTTCCTATCCGGTTTTATCTGGTTTAAACCGGTGTAAACCACTTCTATCCGGTTTTATCCGGTTTAAACCGGTTTAAGCCGGATCAATCCATTTTTATCCGGTTTAAACCGGTTCAATCTGGTTTTAGCGGGTTTAAACTGGTTCAATCCGGTTTTATCCGGTTTAAACCGATTCAATCTGGTTTTATCCGGTTTAAACCGGTTTAAACCGGTTCAATCCAGTTTTATCCGGTTTAAACCGGTTCTATCCGGTTTAAACCAGTTTAAGACGGTTCAATCTGGTTTTATCCGGTTTAAACCGGTTTCAGCCAGTTCAGTCCGGTTTTATCCGGTTTAAACCGGATCTATCCAGTTCTATCCGGTTTAAACTGGTTTAAACCAGTTCAATCTGGTTTTATCTGGTTTAAACCGATTCAATCCGGTTTTTTCTGGTTTAAACCGGTTTAAGCCGGTTCAATCTGGTTTTATCCAGTATAAACCGGTTTAAGCCGGTTCAATCCGGTTTTATCTGGTTGAAACTGGTTAAAACCGGTTCAATCCGGTTTTAACCGGTTTAAACCGGTTTAAGCCGCTGCAATCTGGTTTAAACCGGTTTAAACTGGTTCAATCCGGTTTTACCTGGTTTAAAGCCGTTTAAACCGGTTCAAACCGGTTTTAAACGGTTTAAACCGCTTCTATCCGGTTTTATCCGGTTTAAACCAGTTTAAACTGCTTCGATCCGGTTTTATCCGGTTTAAACCGGTTTGAGCCGGTTCAATCCGGTTTTATCCGGTTTAAACCGGTTCAATCCGGTTTTATCTGGTTTAAACCGGTTTAAGCCGGTTCAATCCGGTTTTATCCGGTTTAAAACGGTTCTATCCGGTTCTATCCGGTTGAAACCGGTTTAAACAGGTTCAATCCGGTTTTATAAGGTTTAAACCATTACAATCCGGTTTTATCGGTTTTAAAGCGGTTTAAACCGGTTCAATCCGGTTTTATAAGGTTTAAACCATTACAATCCGGTTTCATAGGGTTTAAAGCGGTTGAAACCGGTTCAATCCGGTTTTATCCGGTTTAAACCGGTTTTAACCAGTTCAATCCGGTTTTATCCGGTTTAAACCGGTACAATCTGGTTTTATCCGGTTTAAACCAGAGTAAACCGGTTCAATCCAGTTTTATCCGGTTGAAACCGGTTTAAACAGGTTCAATCCGGTTTTATAAGGTTTAAACCATTACAATCCAGTTTTATCCCGTTTAAACCGGTTTAAGCCGCTTCAATCCGGTGTTATCCGGATTAAACCGGTTCTCTCCGGTTTTAACCAGTTTAAACCAGTTCAATCTGGTTTTATCCGGTTTAAACCATTTTAAGCCGGTTCAATCCGGTTTTATCCGGTTTAAACCGGTTCAATCCGGTTTTATCCGGTTTAAACCGGTTCAATCCGGTTTTATCCGGTTTAAACCGGTTTAAGCCGGTTCAATCCATTTTTATCCGGTTTAAACCGGTTCAATCTGGTTTTATCGGGTTTAAACTGGTTCAATCCAGTTTTATCCGGTTTAAACCGGTTCTATCCGGTTTAAACCAGTTTAAGACCGTTCAATCCGATTTTATCCGGTTTAAACCAGTTTCAGCCAGTTCAGTCCGGTTTTATCCGGTTTAAACCGGATCTATCCGGTTCTATCCGGTATAAACCGGTTTAAGCCAGTTAAATCTGGTTTAAACCGGTTTAAACCGGTTCAATCCAGTTTTATCCGGTTTAAACCGGTTCTACCCGGTTTAAACCAATTTAAGACGGTTCAATCCGGTTTTATCCGGTTTAAACCGGTTTCAGCCAGTTCAGTCCGGTTTTATCCGGTTTAAACCGGATCTATCCGGTTCTATCCGGTTTAAACCGGTTTAAACCAGTTCATTCCGGTTTTATCCGGTTTTAAACAGGTTTAAACCGGTTTAAGCCGGTTCAATCTGGTTTAAACCGGTTTAAACCGGTTCAATCCGGTTTTATTCGGTATAAACTGGTTCAATCCGGTTTTATCCGGTTTAAACCGGTTCTCTCTGGTTTTAACCAGTTTAAACCGGTTCAATCTGGTTTTATCCAGTATAAACCGGTTTAAGCCGGTTCAATCCGGTTTACCGGTTTAAGCCGCTTCAATCTGGTTTAAACCGGTTTAAACTGGTTCAATCCGGTTTTATCCAGTTTAAACCGGTTCTCTCTGGTGTTAACCAGTTTAAACCGGTTCAATCTGGTTTTACCCAGTATAAACCGGTTTAAGCCGGTTCAATCCGGTTTTATCCGGTTGAAACTGGTTAAAACCGGTTCAATCCGGTTTTAGCCGGTTTAAACCGGTTTAAGCCGCTTCAATCTGGTTTAAACCGGTTTAAGCTGGTTCAATCCGGTTTTATCTGGTTTAAAGCCGTTTAAACCGGTTCAAACCGGTTTTAAACGGTTTAAACCGGTTCTATCCTGTTCTATCCGGTTGAAACCGTATTAAACCGGTTCAATCCGGTTTTATCCGGTTTAAACCGATTCAATCTGGTTTTATCCGGTTTAAACCGGTTTAAACCGGTTCAATCCAGTTTTATCCGGTTTAAACCGGTTCTATCCGGTTTAAACCAGTTTAAGACAGTTCAATCCGGTTTTATCCGGTTTAAACCGGTTTCAGCCAGTTCAGTCCGGTTTTATCCGGATTAAACCGGATCTATCCGTTTCTATCCGGTTTAAACCGGTTTAAACCAGTTCATTCCGGTTTTATCCGGTTTAAACAGGTTTAAACCGGTTTAAGCTGGTTCAATCTGGTTTAAACCGGTTTAAACCGGTTCAATCCGGTTTTATTCGGTATAAACTGGTTCAATCCGGTTTTATACGGTTTAAACCGGTTCTCTCTGGTTTTAACCAGTTTAAACCGGTTCAATCTGGTTTTATCCAGTATAAACCGGTTTAAGCCGGTTCAATCCGGTTTTAACCGGTTTAAACCGGTTTAAGCCGCTGCAATCTGGTTTAAACCGGTTTAAACTGGTTCAATCCGGTTTTACCTGGTTTAAAGCCGTTTAAACCGGTTCAAACCGGTTTTAAACGGTATAAACCGCTTCTATCCGGTTTTATCCTGTTTAAACCAGTTTAAACTGCTTCGATCCGGTTTTATCCGGTTTAAACCGGTTTGAGCCGGTTCAATCCGGTTTTATCCGGTTTAAACCGGTTCAATCCGGTTTTATCTGGTTTAAACCGGTTTAAGCCGGTTCAATCCGGTTTTATCCGGTTTAAACCGGTTCTATCCGGTTCTATCCGGTTGAAACCGGTTTAAACAGGTTCAATCCGGTTTTATAAGGTTTAAACCATTACAATCCGGTTTTATCGGGTTTAAAGCGGTTTAAACCGGTTCAATCCGGTTTTATAAGGTTTAAACCATTACAATCCGGTTTTATCGGGTTTAAAGCGGTTTAAACCGGTTCAATCCGGTTTTATCCGGTTTAAACCGGTTTTAACCAGTTCAATCCATTTTTATCCGGTTTAAACCGGTACAATCTGGTTTTATCTGGTTTAAACCAGTTTACACCGGTTCAATCCAGTTTTATCCGGTTGAAACTGGTTTAAACAGGTTCAATCCGGTTTTATAAGGTTTAAACCATTACAATCCAGTTTTATCCCGTTTAAACCGGTTTAAGCCGCTTCAATCCGGTTTTATCCAGTTTAAACCGGTTCTCTCCGGTTTTAACCGGTTTAAACCGGTTCAATCTGGTTTTATCCGGTTTAAACCATTTTAAGCCGGTTCAATCCGGTTTTATCCGGTTTAAACCGGTTCAATCCGGTTTTATCCGGTTTAAACCGGTTCAATCCGGTTTTATCCGGTTTAAACCGGTTTAAGCCGGTTCAATCCATTTTTATCCGGTTTAAACCGGTTCAATCTGGTTTTATCGGGTTTAAACTGGTTCAATCCAGTTTTATCCGGTTTAAACCGGTTCTATCCGGTTTAAACCAGTTTAAGACCGTTCAATCCGGTTTTATCCGGTTTAAACCAGTTTCAGCCAGTTCAGTCCGGTTTTATCCGGTTTAAACCAGATCTATCCGGTTCTATCCGGTTTAAACCGGTTTAAACCAGTTCATTCCGGTTTTATCCGGTTTAAACAGGTTTAAACCGGTTTAAGCCAGTTCAATCTGGTTTAAACCGGTTTAAACCGGATCAATCCGGTTTTATTCGGTATAAACTGGTTCAATCCGGTTTTATCCGGTTTAAACCGGTTCTCTCTGGTTTTAACCAGTTTAAACCGGTTCAATCTGGTTTTATCCAGTATAAACCGGGTTAAGCCGGTTCAATCCGGTTTTATCCGGTTGAAACTGGTTAAAACCGGTTCAATCCGGTTTTAACCAGTTTAAACCGGTTTAAGCCGCTTCAATCTGGTTTAAACCGGTTTAAACTGGTTCAATCCGGTTTTATCCAGTTCAAACCGGTTCTCTCTGGTTTTAACCAGTTTAAACCGGTTCAATCTGGTTTTACCCGGTATAAACCGGTTTAAGCCGGTTCAATCCGGTTTTATCCGGTTGAAACTGGTTAAAACCGGTTCAATCCGGTTTTAACCGGTTTAAACCGGTTTAAGCCGCTTCAATCTGGTTTAAACCGGTTTAAACTGGTTCAATCCGGTTTTATCTGGTTTAAAGCCGTTCAAACCGGTTCAAACCGGTTTTAAACGGTTTAATCCGGTTCTATCCGGTTCTATCCGGTTGAAACCGTATTAAACCGGTTCAATCCGGTTTTATCCGGTTTAAACCGATTCAATCTGGTTTTATCCGGTTTAAACCGGTTTAAACCGGTTCAATCCAGTTTTATCCGGTTTAAACCGGTTCTATCCGGTTTAAACCAGTTTAAGACGGTTCAATCCGGTTTTATCCGGTTTAAACCGGTTTCAGCCAGTTCAGTCCAGTTTTACCGGTTTAAACCGGATCTATCCGTTTCTATCCAGTTTAAACCGGTTTAAACCAGTTCATTCCGGTTTTATCCGGTTTAAACAGGTTTAAACCGGTTTAAGCCGGTTCAATCTGGTTTAAACCGGTTTAAACCGGTTCAATCCGGTTTTATTCGGTATAAACTGGTTCAATCCGGTTTTATCCGGTTTAAACCGGTTCTCTCTGGTTTTAACCAGTTTAAACCGGTTCAATCTGGTTTTATCCGGTATAAACCGGTTTAAGCAGGTTCAATCCGGTTTTATCCGGTTGAAACTGGTTAAAAGCGGTTCAATCCGGTTTTAACCGGTTTAAACCGGTTTAAGCCGCTTCAATCTGGTTTAAACCGGTTTTTAACTGGTTCAATCCGGTTTTATCCAGTTTAAACCGGTTCTCTCTGGTTTTAACCAGTTTAAACCGGTTCAATCTGGTTTTACCCGGTATAAACCGGTTTAAGCCGGTTGAATCCGGTTTTATCCGGTTGAAACTGGTTAAAACCGGTTCAATCCGGTTTTAACCGGTTTAAACCGGTTTAAGCCGCTTCAATCTGGTTTAAACCGGTTTAAACTGGTTCAATCCGGTTTTATCCGGTTTAAACCGGTTCTCTCTGGTTTTAACCAGTTTAAACCGGTTCAATCTGGTTTTATCCAGTATAAACCGGTTTAAGCCGGTTCAATCCGGTTTTATCTGGTTGAAACTGGTTAAAACCGGTTCAATCCGGTTTTAACCGGTTTAAACCGGTTTAAGCCGCTGCAATCTGGTTTAAACCGGTTTAAACTGGATCAATCCGGTTTTACCTGGTTTAAAGCCGTTTAAACCGGTTCAAACCGGTTTTAAACGGTTTAAACCGCTTCTATCCTGTTTTATCCGGTTTAAACCAGTTTAAACTGCTTCGATCCGGTTTTATCCGGTTTAAACCGGTTTGAGCCGGTTCTATCCGGATCTGTCCGGTTGAAACCGGTTTAAACAGGTTCAATCCGGTTTTATAAGGTTTAAACCATTACAATCCAGTTTTATCGGGTTTAAACCGGTTTTAACCAGTTCAATCCGGTTTTATCCGGTTTAACCCGGTTCAATCTGGTTCTATCCGTTTTAAACCGGTTTAAGCCGGTTCAATCCGGGTTTATCCGGTTTACGCCGGTTCAATCCTGTTTTATCCGGTTTACGCCGGTTCAATCCTGTTTTATCCGGTTTAAACCAGTTCAATCTGGTTTTATCCGGTTTAAACCAGTTCAATCCGGTTTTATCCAGTTTAAACCGGTTTAAACCGGTTTAAGCCGGTTCAATCCGGTTTTATCCAGTTTAAACCGGTTCAATCCAGATTTATCCGGTTTAAACCGGTTCAATCCAGTTTTATCCGGTTTAAACCGGTTCAATCTGGTTTTATCCGGATTAAACTGGTTCAAGCCAGTTCAATCCGGTTCAATCCGGTTTAAACCGGTTCAGTCCGGGTTTATCCAGTTTCAACCGGTTCTATCTGGTTCTATCCGTTTGTAACTGGTTTAAACCAGTTCAATCCATTTTTATCCAGTTTAAACCGGTTTAAACCGGCTCAATCCGGTTTTATCCGGTATAAACCGGTTTAAACTGGTTCAATCCATTTTTATCCAGTTTAATCCGGTTCTATCCGGTTTTATCCGGTTTAAAACGGTTTAAACCGTTCCTATCCGGTTTTATCTGGTTTAAACCGGTGTAAACCACTTCTATCTGGTTTTATCCGGTTTAAACCGGTTTAAGCCGGATCAATCCATTTTTATCCGGTTTAAACCGGTTCAATCTGGTTTTAGCGGGTTTAAACTGGTTCAATCCGGTTTTATCCGGTTTAAACCGATTCAATCTGGTTTTATCCGGTTTAAACCGGTTTAAACCGGTTCAATCCAGTTTTATCCGGTTTAAACCGGTTCTATCCGGTTTAAACCAGTTTAAGACGGTTCAATCTGGTTTTATCCGGTTTAAACCGGTTTCAGCCAGTTCAGTCCGGTTTTATCCGGTTTAAACCGGATCTATCCAGTTCTATCCGGTTTAAACTGGTTTTAACCAGTTCAATCTGGTTTTATCTGGTTTAAACCGGTTCAATCTGGTTTTTTCTGGTTTAAACCGGTTTAAGCCGGTTCAATCTGGTTTTATCCAGTATAAACCGGTTTAAGCCGGTTCAATCCGGTTTTATCTGGTTGAAACTGGTTAAAACCGGTTCAATCCGGTTTTAACCGGTTTAAACCGGTTTAAGCCGCTGCAATCTGGTTTAAACCGGTTTAAACTGGTTCAATCCGGTTTTACCTGGTTTAAAGCCGTTTAAACCGGTTCAAACCGGTTTTAAACGGTTTTAAACCGCTTCTATCCGGTTTTATCCGGTTTAAACCAGTTTAAACTGCTTCGATCCGGTTTTATCCGGTTTAAACCGGTTTGAGCCGGTTCAATCCGGTTTTATCCGGTTTAAACCGGTTCAATCCGGTTTTATCTGGTTTAAACCGGTTTAAGCCGGTTCAATCCGGTTTTATCCGGTTTAAACCGGTTCTATCCGGTTCTATCCGGTTGAAACCGGTTTAAACAGGTTCAATCCGGTTTTATAAGGTTTAAACCATTACAATCCGGTTTTATCGGTTTTAAAGCGGTTTAAACCGGTTCAATCCGGTTTTATAAGGTTTAAACCATTACAATCCGGTTTCATAGGGTTTAAAGCGGTTGAAACCGGTTCAATCCGGTTTTATCCGGTTTAAACCGGTTTTAACCAGTTCAATCCGGTTTTATCCGGTTTAAACCGGTACAATCTGGTTTTATCCGGTTTAAACCAGTTTAAACCGGTTCAATCCAGTTTTATCCGGTTGAAACCGGTTTAAACAGGTTCAATCCGGTTTTATAAGGTTTAAACCATTACAATCCAGTTTTATCCCGTTTAAACCGGTTTAAGCCGCTTCAATCCGGTTCTATCCGGATTAAACCGGTTCTCTCCGGTTTTAACCAGTTTAAACCGGTTCAATCTGGTTTTATCTGGTTTAAACCATTTTAAGCCGGTTCAATCCGGTTTTATCCGGTTTAAACCGGTTCAATCCGGTTTTATCTGGTTTAAACCGGTTCAATCCGGTTTTATCCGGTTTAAACCGGTTTAAGCCGGTTCAATCCATTTTTATCCGGTTTAAACCGGTTCAATCTGGTTTTATCGGGTTTAAACTGGTTCAATCCAGTTTTATCCGGTTTAAACCGGTTCTATCCGGTTTAAACCAGTTTAAGACCGTTCAATCCGATTTTATCCGGTTTAAACCAGTTTCAGCCAGTTCAGTCCGGTTTTATCCGGTTTAAACCGGATCTATCCGGTTCTATCCGGTATAAACCGGTTTAAGCCAGTTCAATCTGGTTTAAACCGGTTTAAACCGGTTCAATCCAGTTTTATCCGGTTTAAACCGGTTCTATCCGGTTTAAACCAATTTAAGACGGTTCAATCCGGTTTTATCCGGTTTAAACCGGTTTCAGCCAGTTCAGTCCGGTTTTATCCGGTTTAAACCGGATCTATCCGGTTCTATCCGGTTTAAACCGGTTTAAACCAGTTCATTCCGGTTTTATCCGGTTTTAAACAGGTTTAAACCGGTTTAAGCCGGTTCAATCTGGTTTAAACCGGTTTAAACCGGTTCAATCCGGTTTTATTCGGTATAAACTGGTTCAATCCGGTTTTATCCGGTTTAAACCGGTTCTCTCTGGTTTTAACCAGTTTAAACCGGTTCAATCTGGTTTTATCCAGTATAAACCGGTTTAAGCCGGTTCAATCCGGTTTACCGGTTTAAGCCGCTTCAATCTGGTTTAAACCGGTTTAAACTGGTTCAATCCGGTTTTATCCAGTTTAAACCGGTTCTCTCTGGTTTTAACCAGTTTAAACCGGTTCAATCTGGTTTTACCCAGTATAAACCGGTTTAAGCCGGTTCAATCCGGTTTTATCCGGTTGAAACTGGTTAAAACCGGTTCAATCCGGTTTTAGCCGGTTTAAACCGGTTTAAGCCGCTTCAATCTGGTTTAAACCGGTTTTAAACTGGTTCAATCCGGTTTTATCTGGTTTAAAGCCGTTTAAACCGGTTCAAACCGGTTTTAAACGGTTTAAACCGGTTCTATCCTGTTCTATCCGGTTGAAACCGTATTAAACCGGTTCAATCCGGTTTTATCCGGTTTAAACCGATTCAATCTGGTTTTATCCGGTTTAAACCGGTTTAAACCGGTTCAATCCAGTTTTATCCGGTTTAAACCGGTTCTATCCGGTTTAAACCAGTTTAAGACAGTTCAATCCGGTTTTATCCGGTTTAAAACGGTTTCAGCCAGTTCAGTCCGGTTTTATCCGGTTTAAACCGGATCTATCCGTTTCTATCCGGTTTAAACCGGTTTAAACCAGTTCATTCCTGTTTTATCCGGTTTAAACAGGTTTAAACCGGTTTAAGCTGGTTCAATCTGGTTTAAACCGGTTTAAACCGGTTCAATCCGGTTTTATTCGGTATAAACTGGTTCAATCCGGTTTTATCCGGTTTAAACCGGTTCTCTCTGGTTTTAACCAGTTTAAACCGGTTCAATCTGGTTTTATCCAGTATAAACCGGTTTAAGCCGGTTCAATCCGGTTTTAACCGGTTTAAACCTGTTTAAGCCGCTGCAATCTGGTTTAAAACCGGTTTAAACTGGTTCAATCCGGTTTTACCTGGTTTAAAGCCGTTTAAACCGGTTCAAACCGGTTTTAAACGGTATAAACCGCTTCTATCCGGTTTTATCCGGTTTAAACCAGTTTAAACTGCTTCGATTCGGTTTTATCCGGTTTAAACCGGTTTGAGCCGGTTCAATCCGGTTTTATCCGGTTTAAACCGGTTCAATCCGGTTTTATCTGGTTTAAACCGGTTTAAGCCGGTTCAATCCGGTTTTATCCGGTTTAAACCGGTTCTATCCGGTTCTATCCGGTTGAAACCGGTTTAAACAGGTTCAATCCGGTTTTATAAGGTTTAAACCATTACAATCCGGTTTTATCGGGTTTAAAGCGGTTTAAACCGGTTCAATCCGGTTTTATAAGGTTTAAACCATTACAATCCGGTTTTATCGGGTTTAAAGCGGTTTAAACCGGTTCAATCCGGTTTTATCCGGTTTAAACCGGTTTTAACCAGTTCAATCCATTTTTATCCGGTTTAAACCGGTACAATCTGGTTTTATCCGGTTTAAACCAGTTTACACCGGTTCAATCCAGTTTTATCCGGTTGAAACTGGTTTAAACAGGTTCAATCCGGTTTTATAAGGTTTAAACCATTACAATCCAGTTTTATCCCGTTTAAACCGGTTTAAGCCGCTTCAATCCGGTTTTATCCGGTTTAAACCGGTTCTCTCTGGTTTTAACCGGTTTAAACCGGTTCAATCTGGTTTTATCCGGTTTAAACCATTTTAAGCCGGTTCAATCCGGTTTTATCCGGTTTAAACCGGTTCAATCCGGTTTTATCCGGTTTAAACCGGTTCAATCCGGTTTTATCCGGTTTAAACCGGTTTAAGCCGGTTCAATCCATTTTTATCCGGTTTAAACCGGTTCAATCTGGTTTTATCGGGTTTAAACTGGTTCAATCCAGTTTTATCCGGTTTAAACCGGTTCTATCCGGTTTAAACCAGTTTAAGACCGTTCAATCCGGTTTTATCCGGTTTAAACCAGTTTCAGCCAGTTCAGTCCGGTTTTATCTGGTTTAAACCGGATCTATCCGGTTCTATCCGGTTTAAACCGGTTTAAACCAGTTCATTCCGGTTTTATCCGGTTTAAACAGGTTTAAAACGGTTTAAGCCAGTTCAATCTGGTTTAAACCGGTTTAAACCGGATCAATCCGGTTTTATTCGGTATAAACTGGTTCAATCCGGTTTTATCCGCTTTAAACCGGTTCTCTCTGGTTTTAACCAGTTTAAACCGGTTCAATCTGGTTTTATCCAGTATAAACCGGGTTAAGCCGGTTCAATCCGGTTTTATCCGGTTGAAACTGGTTAAAACCGGTTCAATCCGGTTTTAACCAGTTTAAACCGGTTTAAGCCGCTTCAATCTGGTTTAAACCGGTTTAAACTGGTTCAATCCGGTTTTATCCAGTTTAAACCGGTTCTCTCTGGTTTTAACCAGTTTAAACCGGTTCAATCTGGTTTTACCCGGTATAAACCGGTTTAAGCCGGTTCAATCCGGTTTTATCCGGTTGAAACTGGTTACAACCGGTTCAATCCGGTTTTAACCGGTTTAAACCGGTTTAAGCCGCTTCAATCTGGTTTAAACCGGTTTAAACTGGTTCAATCCGGTTTTATCTGGTTTAAAGCCGTTCAAACCGGTTCAAACCGGTTTTAAACGGTTTAATCCGGTTCTATCCGTTTCTATCCGGTTGAAACCGTATTAAACCGGTTCAATCCGGTTTTATCCGGTTTAAACCGATTAAATCTGGTTTTATCCGGTTTAAACCGGTTTAAACCGGTTCAATCCAGTTTTATCCGGTTTAAACCGGTTCTATCCGGTTTAAACCAGTTTAAGACGGTTCAATCCGGTTTTATCCGGTTTAAACCGGTTTCAGCCAGTTCAGTCCAGTTTTACTGGTTTAAACCGGATCTATCCGTTTCTATCCGGTTTAAACCGGTTTAAACCAGTTCATTCCGGTTTTATCCGGTTTAAACAGGTTTAAACCGGTTTAAGCCGGTTCAATCTGGTTTAAACCGGTTTTAAACCGGTTCAATCCGGTTTTATTCGGTATAAACTGGTTCAATCCGGTTTTATCCGGTTTAAACCGGTTCTCTCTGGTTTTAACCAGTTTAAACCGGTTCAATCTGGTTTTATCCGGTATAAACCGGTTTAAGCAGGTTCAATCCGGTTTTATCCGGTTGAAACTGGTTAAAAGCGGTTCAATCCGGTTTTAACCGGTTTTAAACCGGTTTAAGCCGCTTCAATCTGGTTTAAACCGGTTTTTAACTGGTTCAATCCGGTTTTATCCAGTTTAAACCGGTTCTCTCTGGTTTTAACCAGTTTAAACCGGTTCAATCTGGTTTTACCCGGTATAAACCGGTTTAAGCCGGTTGAATCCGGTTTTATCCGGTTGAAACTGGTTAAAACCGGTTCAATCCGGTTTTAACCGGTTTAAACCGGTTTAAGCCGCTTCAATCTGGTTTAAACCGGTTTAAACTGGTTCAATCCGGTTTTATCCGGTTTAAACCGGTTCTCTCTGGTTTTAACCAGTTTAAACCGGTTCAATCTGGTTTTATCCAGTATAAACCGGTTTAAGCCGGTTCAATCCGGTTTTATCTGGTTGAAACTGGTTAAAACCGGTTCAATCCGGTTTTAACCGGTTTTAAACCGGTTTAAGCCGCTGCAATCTGGTTTAAACCGGTTTAAACTGGATCAATCCGGTTTTACCTGGTTTAAAGCCGTTTAAACCGGTTCAAACCGGTTTTAAACGGTTTAAACCGCTTCTATCCTGTTTTATCCGGTTTAAACCAGTTTAAACTGCTTCGATCCGGTTTTATCCGGTTTAAACCGGTTTGAGCCGGTTCTATCCGGATCTGTCCGGTTGAAACCGGTTTAAACAGGTTCAATCCGGTTTTATAAGGTTTAAACCATTACAATCCAGTTTTATCGGGTTTAAACCGGTTTTAACCAGTTCAATCCGGTTTTATCCGGTTTAACCCGGTTCAATCTGGTTCTATCCGTTTTAAACCGGTTTAAGCCGGTTCAATCCGGGTTTATCCGGTTTACGCCGGTTCAATCCTGTTTTATCCGGTTTACGCCGGTTCAATCCTGTTTTATCCGGTTTAAACCAGTTCAATCTGGTTTTATCCGGTTTAAACCAGTTCAATCCGGTTTTATCCAGTTTAAACCGGTTTAAACCGGTTTAAGCCGGTTCAATCCGGTTTTATCCAGTTTAAACCGGTTCAATCCAGATTTATCCGGTTTAAACCGGTTCAATCCAGTTTTATCCGGTTTAAACCGGTTCAATCTGGTTTTATCCGGATTAAACTGGTTCAAGCCAGTTCAATCCGGTTCAATCCGGTTTAAACCGGTTCAGTCCGGGTTTATCCAGTTTCAACCGGTTCTATCTGGTTCTATCCGTTTGTAACTGGTTTAAACCAGTTCAATCCATTTTTATCCAGTTTAAACCGGTTTAAACCGGCTCAATCCGGTTTTATCCGGTATAAACCGGTTTAAACTGGTTCAATCCATTTTTATCCAGTTTAATCCGGTTCTATCCGCTTTTATCTGGTTTAAACCGGATTAAACCGGTTCTATCCGGTTTTATCCGGTTTAAAACGGTTTAAAACCGTTCCTATCCGGTTTTATCTGGTTTAAACCGGTGTAAACCACTTCTATCTGGTTTTATCCGGTTTAAACCGGTTTAAGCCGGATCAATCCATTTTTATCCGGTTTAAACCGGTTCAATCTGGTTTTAGCGGGTTTAAACTGGTTCAATCCGGTTTTATCCGGTTTAAACCGATTCAATCTGGTTTTATCCGGTTTAAACCGGTTTAAACCGGTTCAATCCAGTTTTATCCGGTTTAAACCGGTTCTATCCGGTTTAAACCAGTTTAAGACGGTTCAATCTGGTTTTATCCGGTTTAAACCGGTTTCAGCCAGTTCAGTCCGGTTTTATCCGGTTTAAACCGGATCTATCCAGTTCTATCCGGTTTAAACTGGTTTAAACCAGTTCAATCTGGTTTTATCTGGTTAAACCGGTTCAATCTGGTTTTTTCTGGTTTAAACCGGTTTAAGCCGGTTCATCTGGTTTTATCCAGTATAAACCGGTTTAAGCCGGTTCAATCCGGTTTTATCTGGTTGAAACTGGTTAAAACCGGTTCAATCCGGTTTTAACCGGTTTAAACCGGTTTAAGCCGCTGCAATCTGGTTTAAACCGGTTTTAAACTGGTTCAATCCGGTTTTACCTGGTTTAAAGCCGTTTAAACCGGTTCAAACCGGTTTTTAAACGGTTTAAACCGCTTCTATCCGGTTTTATCCGGTTTAAACCAGTTTAAACTGCTTCGATCCGGTTTTATCCGGTTTAAACCGGTTTGAGCCGGTTCAATCCGGTTTTATCCGGTTTAAACCGGTTCAATCCGGTTTTATCTGGTTTAAACCGGTTTAAGCCGGTTCAATCCGGTTTTATCCGGTTTAAACCGGTTCTATCCGGTTCTATCCGGTTGAAACCGGTTTTAAACAGGTTCAATCCGGTTTTATAAGGTTTAAACCATTACAATCCGGTTTTATCGGTTTTAAAGCGGTTTAAACCGGTTCAATCCGGTTTTATAAGGTTTAAACCATTACAATCTGGTTTCATAGGGTTTAAAGCGGTTGAAACCGGTTCAATCCGGTTTTTATCCGGTTTAAACCGGTTTTAACCAGTTCAATCCGGTTTTATCCGGTTTAAACCGGTACAATCTGGTTTTATCCGGTTTAAACCAGTTTAAACCGGTTCAATCCAGTTTTATCCGGTTGAAACCGGTTTAAACAGGTTCAATCCGGTTTTATAAGGTTTAAACCATTACAATCCAGTTTTATCCCGTTTAAACCGGTTTAAGCCGCTTCAATCCGGTTCTATCCGGATTTAAACCGGTTCTCTCCGGTTTTAACCAGTTTAAACCGGTTCAATCTGGTTTTATCTGGTTTAAACCATTTTAAGCCGGTTCAATCCGGTTTTATCCGGTTTAAAACCGGTTCAATCCGGTTTTATCTGGTTTAAACCGGTTCAATCCGGTTTTATCCGGTTTAAACCGGTTTAAGCCGGTTCAATCCATTTTTATCCGGTTTAAACCGGTTCAATCTGGTTTTATCGGGTTTAAACTGGTTCAATCCAGTTTTATCCGGTTTAAACCGGTTCTATCCGGTTTAAACCAGTTTAAGACCGTTCAATCCGATTTTATCCGGTTTAAACCAGTTTCAGCCAGTTCAGTCCGGTTTTATCCGGTTTAAACCGGATCTATCCGGTTCTATCCGGTATAAACCGGTTTAAGCCAGTTCAATCTGGTTTAAACCGGTTTAAACCGGTTCAATCCAGTTTTATCCGGTTTAAACCGGTTCTATCCGGTTTAAACCAATTTAAGACGGTTCAATCCGGTTTTATCCGGTTTAAACCGGTTTCAGCCAGTTCAGTCCGGTTTTATCCGGTTTAAACCGGATCTATCCGGTTCTATCCGGTTTAAACCGGTTTAAACCAGTTCATTCCGGTTTTACCCGGTTTTAAACAGGTTTAAACCGGTTTAAGCCGGTTCAATCTGGTTTAAACCGGTTTAAGCCGGTTCAATCTGGTTTAAACCGGTTTAAACCGGTTCAATCCGGTTTTATTCGGTATAAACTGGTTCAATCCGGTTTTATCCGGTTTAAACCGGTTCTCTCTGGTTTTAACCAGTTTAAACCGGTTCAATCTGGTTTTATCCAGTATAAACCGGTTTAAGCCGGTTCAATCCGGTTTACCGGTTTAAGCCGCTTCAATCTGGTTTAAACCGGTTTAAACTGGTTCAATCCGGTTTTATCCAGTTTAAACCGGTTCTCTCTGGTTTTAACCAGTTTAAACCGGTTCAATCTGGTTTTACCCAGTATAAACCGGTTTAAGCCGGTTCAATCCGGTTTTATCCGGTTGAAACTGGTTAAAACCGGTTCAATCCGGTTTTAGCCGGTTTAAACCGGTTTAAGCCGCTTCAATCTGGTTTAAACCGGTTTAAACTGGTTCAATCCGGTTTTATCTGGTTTAAAGCCGTTTAAACCGGTTCAAACCGGTTTTAAACGGTTTAAACCGGTTCTATCCTGTTCTATCCGGTTGAAACCGTATTAAACCGGTTCAATCCGGTTTTATCCGGTTTAAACCGATTCAATCTGGTTTTATCCGGTTTAAACCGGTTTAAACCGGTTCAATCCAGTTTTATCCGGTTTAAACCGGTTCTATCCGGTTTAAACCAGTTTAAGACAGTTCAATCCGGTTTTATCCGGTTTAAAACGGTTTCAGCCAGTTCAGTCCGGTTTTATCCGGTTTAAACCGGATCTATCCGTTTCTATCCGGTTTAAACCGGTTTAAACCAGTTCATTCCTGTTTTATCCGGTTTAAACAGGTTTAAACCGGTTTAAGCTGGTTCAATCTGGTTTAAACCGGTTTAAACCGGTTCAATCCGGTTTTATTCGGTATAAACTGGTTCAATCCGGTTTTATCCGGTTTAAACCGGTTCTCTCTGGTTTTAACCAGTTTAAACCGGTTCAATCTGGTTTTATCCAGTATAAACCGGTTTAAGCCGGTTCAATCCGGTTTTAACCGGTTTAAACCTGTTTAAGCCGCTGCAATCTGGTTTAAACCGGTTTAAACTGGTTCAATCCGGTTTTACCTGGTTTAAAGCCGTTTAAACCGGTTCAAACCGGTTTTAAACGGTATAAACCGCTTCTATCCGGTTTTATCCGGTTTAAACCAGTTTAAACTGCTTCGATTCGGTTTTATCCGGTTTAAACCGGTTTGAGCCGGTTCAATCCGGTTTTATCCGGTTTAAACCGGTTCAATCCGGTTTTATCTGGTTTAAACCGGTTTAAGCCGGTTCAATCCGGTTTTATCCGGTTTAAACCGGTTCTATCCGGTTCTATCCGGTTGAAACCGGTTTAAACAGGTTCAATCCGGTTTTATAAGGTTTAAACCATTACAATCCGGTTTTATCGGGTTTAAAGCGGTTTAAACCGGTTCAATCCGGTTTTATAAGGTTTAAACCATTACAATCCGGTTTTATCGGGTTTAAAGCGGTTTAAACCGGTTCAATCCGGTTTTATCCGGTTTAAACCGGTTTTAACCAGTTCAATCCATTTTTATCCGGTTTAAACCGGTACAATCTGGTTTTATCCGGTTTAAACCAGTTTACACCGGTTCAATCCAGTTTTATCCGGTTGAAACTGGTTTAAACAGGTTCAATCCGGTTTTATAAGGTTTAAACCATTACAATCCAGTTTTATCCCGTTTAAACCGGTTTAAGCCGCTTCAATCCGGTTTTATCCGGTTTAAACCGGTTCTCTCTGGTTTTAACCGGTTTAAACCGGTTCAATCTGGTTTTATCCGGTTTAAACCATTTTAAGCCGGTTCAATCCGGTTTTATCCGGTTTAAACCGGTTCAATCCGGTTTTATCCGGTTTAAACCGGTTCAATCCGGTTTTATCCGGTTTAAACCGGTTTAAGCCGGTTCAATCCATTTTTATCCAGTTTAAACCGGTTCAATCTGGTTTTATCGGGTTTAAACTGGTTCAATCCAGTTTTATCCGGTTTAAACCGGTTCTATCCGGTTTAAACCAGTTTAAGACCGTTCAATCCGGTTTTATCCGGTTTAAACCAGTTTCAGCCAGTTCAGTCCGGTTTTATCTGGTTTAAACCGGATCTATCCGGTTCTATCCGGTTTTAAACCGGTTTAAACCAGTTCATTCCGGTTTTATCCGGTTTAAACAGGTTTAAAACGGTTTAAGCCAGTTCAATCTGGTTTAAACCGGTTTAAACCGGATCAATCCGGTTTTATTCGGTATAAACTGGTTCAATCCGGTTTTATCCGCTTTAAACCGGTTCTCTCTGGTTTTAACCAGTTTAAACCGGTTCAATCTGGTTTTATCCAGTATAAACCGGGTTAAGCCGGTTCAATCCGGTTTTATCCGGTTGAAACTGGTTAAAACCGGTTCAATCCGGTTTTAACCAGTTTAAACCGGTTTAAGCCGCTTCAATCTGGTTTAAACCGGTTTAAACTGGTTCAATCCGGTTTTATCCAGTTTAAACCGGTTCTCTCTGGTTTTAACCAGTTTAAACCGGTTCAATCTGGTTTTACCCGGTATAAACCGGTTTAAGCCGGTTCAATCCGGTTTTATCCGGTTGAAACTGGTTACAACCGGTTCAATCCGGTTTTAACCGGTTTAAACCGGTTTAAGCCGCTTCAATCTGGTTTAAACCGGTTTAAACTGGTTCAATCCGGTTTTATCTGGTTTAAAGCCGTTCAAACCGGTTCAAACCGGTTTTAAACGGTTTAATCCGGTTCTATCCGTTTCTATCCGGTTGAAACCGTATTAAACCGGTTCAATCCGGTTTTATCCGGTTTAAACCGATTCAATCTGGTTTTATCCGGTTTAAACCGGTTTAAACCGGTTCAATCCAGTTTTATCCGGTTTAAACCGGTTCTATCCGGTTTAAACCAGTTTAAGACGGTTCAATCCGGTTTTATCCGGTTTAAACCGGTTTCAGCCAGTTCAGTCCAGTTTTACTGGTTTAAACCGGATCTATCCGTTTCTATCCGGTTTAAACCGGTTTAAACCAGTTCATTCCGGTTTTATCCGGTTTAAACAGGTTTAAACCGGTTTAAGCCGGTTCAATCTGGTTTAAACCGGTTTAAACCGGTTCAATCCGGTTTTATTCGGTATAAACTGGTTCAATCCGGTTTTATCCGGTTTAAACCGGTTCTCTCTGGTTTTAACCAGTTTAAACCGGTTCAATCTGGTTTTATCCGGTATAAACCGGTTTAAGCAGGTTCAATCCGGTTTTATCCGGTTGAAACTGGTTAAAAGCGGTTCAATCCGGTTTTAACCGGTTTAAACCGGTTTAAGCCGCTTCAATCTGGTTTAAACCGGTTTTTAACTGGTTCAATCCGGTTTTATCCAGTTTAAACCGGTTCTCTCTGGTTTTAACCAGTTTAAACCGGTTCAATCTGGTTTTACCCGGTATAAACCGGTTTAAGCCGGTTGAATCCGGTTTTATCCGGTTGAAACTGGTTAAAACCGGTTCAATCCGGTTTTAACCGGTTTAAACCGGTTTAAGCCGCTTCAATCTGGTTTAAACCGGTTTAAACTGGTTCAATCCGGTTTTATCCGGTTTAAACCGGTTCTCTCTGGTTTTAACCAGTTTAAACCGGTTCAATCTGGTTTTATCCAGTATAAACCGGTTTAAGCCGGTTCAATCCGGTTTTATCTGGTTGAAACTGGTTAAAACCGGTTCAATCCGGTTTTAACCGGTTTAAACCGGTTTAAGCCGCTGCAATCTGGTTTAAACCGGTTTAAACTGGATCAATCCGGTTTTACCTGGTTTAAAGCCGTTTAAACCGGTTCAAACCGGTTTTTAAACGGTTTAAACCGCTTCTATCCTGTTTTATCCGGTTTAAACCAGTTTAAACTGCTTCGATCCGGTTTTATCCGGTTTAAACCGGTTTGAGCCGGTTCTATCCGGATCTGTCCGGTTGAAACCGTTTAAACAGGTTCAATCCGGTTTTATAAGGTTTAAACCATTACAATCCAGTTTTATCGGGTTTAAACCGGTTTTAACCAGTTCAATCCGGTTTTATCCGGTTTAACCCGGTTCAATCTGGTTCTATCCGTTTTAAACCGGTTTAAGCCGGTTCAATCCGGGTTTATCCGGTTTACGCCGGTTCAATCCTGTTTTATCCGGTTTACGCCGGTTCAATCCTGTTTTATCCGGTTTAAACCAGTTCAATCTGGTTTTATCCGGTTTAAACCAGTTCAATCCGGTTTTATCCAGTTTAAACCGGTTTAAACCGGTTTAAGCCGGTTCAATCCGGTTTTATCCAGTTTAAACCGGTTCAATCCAGATTTATCCGGTTTAAACCGGTTCAATCCAGTTTTATCCGGTTTAAACCGGTTCAATCTGGTTTTATCCGGATTAAACTGGTTCAAGCCAGTTCAATCCGGTTCAATCCGGTTTAAACCGGTTCAGTCCGGGTTTATCCAGTTTCAACCGGTTCTATCTGGTTCTATCCGTTTGTAACTGGTTTAAACCAGTTCAATCCATTTTTATCCAGTTTAAACCGGTTTAAACCGGCTCAATCCGGTTTTATCCGGTATAAACCGGTTTAAACTGGTTCAATCCATTTTTATCCAGTTTAATCCGGTTCTATCCGCTTTTATCTGGTTTAAACCGGATTAAACCGGTTCTATCCGGTTTTATCCGGTTTAAAACGGTTTAAAACCGTTCCTATCCGGTTTTATCTGGTTTAAACCGGTGTAAACCACTTCTATCTGGTTTTATCCGGTTTAAACCGGTTTAAGCCGGATCAATCCATTTTTATCCGGTTTAAACCGGTTCAATCTGGTTTTAGCGGGTTTAAACTGGTTCAATCCGGTTTTATCCGGTTTAAACCGATTCAATCTGGTTTTATCCGGTTTAAACCGGTTTAAACCGGTTCAATCCAGTTTTATCCGGTTTAAACCGGTTCTATCCGGTTTAAACCAGTTTAAGACGGTTCAATCTGGTTTTATCCGGTTTAAACCGGTTTCAGCCAGTTCAGTCCGGTTTTATCCGGTTTAAACCGGATCTATCCAGTTCTATCCGGTTTAAACTGGTTTAAACCAGTTCAATCTGGTTTTATCTGGTTTAAACCGGTTCAATCTGGTTTTTTCTGGTTTAAACCGGTTTAAGCCGGTTCAATCTGGTTTTATCCAGTATAAACCGGTTTAAGCCGGTTCAATCCGGTTTTATCTGGTTGAAACTGGTTAAAACCGGTTCAATCCGGTTTTAACCGGTTTAAACCGGTTTAAGCCGCTGCAATCTGGTTTAAACCGGTTTAAACTGGTTCAATCCGGTTTTACCTGGTTTAAAGCCGTTTAAACCGGTTCGAACCGGTTTTAAACGGTTTAAACCGCTTCTATCCGGTTTTATCCGGTTTAAACCAGTTTAAACTGCTTCGATCCGGTTTTATCCGGTTTAAACCGGTTTGAGCCGGTTCAATCCGGTTTTATCCGGTTTAAACCGGTTCAATCCGGTTTTATCTGGTTTAAACCGGTTTAAGCCGGTTCAATCCGGTTTTATCCGGTTTAAACCGGTTCTATCCGGTTCTATCCGGTTGAAACCGGTTTAAACAGGTTCAATCCGGTTTTATAAGGTTTAAACCATTACAATCCGGTTTTATCGGTTTTAAAGCGGTTTAAACCGGTTCAATCCGGTTTTATAAGGTTTAAACCATTACAATCCGGTTTCATAGGGTTTAAAGCGGTTGAAACCGGTTCAATCCGGTTTTATCCGGTTTAAAACCGGTTTTAACCAGTTCAATCCGGTTTTATCCGGTTTAAACCGGTACAATCTGGTTTTATCCGGTTTAAACCAGTTTAAACCGGTTCAATCCAGTTTTATCCGGTTGAAAACCGGTTTAAACAGGTTCAATCCGGTTTTATAAGGTTTAAACCATTACAATCCAGTTTTATCCCGTTTAAACCGGTTTAAGCCGCTTCAATCCGGTTCTATCCGGATTAAACCGGTTCTCTCCGGTTTTAACCAGTTTAAACCGGTTCAATCTGGTTTTATCTGGTTTAAACCATTTTAAGCCGGTTCAATCCGGTTTTATCCGGTTTAAACCGGTTCAATCCGGTTTTATCTGGTTTAAACCGGTTCAATCCGGTTTTATCCGGTTTAAACCGGTTTAAGCCGGTTCAATCCATTTTTATCCGGTTTAAACCGGTTCAATCTGGTTTTATCGGGTTTAAACTGGTTCAATCCAGTTTTATCCGGTTTAAACCGGTTCTATCCGGTTTAAACCAGTTTAAGACCGTTCAATCCGATTTTATCCGGTTTAAACCAGTTTCAGCCAGTTCAGTCCGGTTTTATCCGGTTTAAACCGGATCTATCCGGTTCTATCCGGTATAAACCGGTTTAAGCCAGTTCAATCTGGTTTAAACCGGTTTAAACCGGTTCAATCCAGTTTTATCCGGTTTAAACCGGTTCTATCCGGTTTAAACCAATTTAAGACGGTTCAATCCGGTTTTATCCGGTTTAAACCGGTTTCAGCCAGTTCAGTCCGGTTTTATCCGGTTTAAACCGGATCTATCCGGTTCTATCCGGTTTAAACCGGTTTAAACCAGTTCATTCCGGTTTTATCCGGTTTTAAACAGGTTTAAACCGGTTTAAGCCGGTTCAATCTGGTTTAAACCGGTTTAAACCGGTTCAATCCGGTTTTATTCGGTATAAACTGGTTCAATCCGGTTTTATCCGGTTTAAACCGGTTCTCTCTGGTTTTAACCAGTTTAAACCGGTTCAATCTGGTTTTATCCAGTATAAACCGGTTTAAGCCGGTTCAATCCGGTTTACCGGTTTAAGCCGCTTCAATCTGGTTTAAACCGGTTTAAACTGGTTCAATCCGGTTTTATCCAGTTTAAACCGGTTCTCTCTGGTTTTAACCAGTTTAAACCGGTTCAATCTGGTTTTACCCAGTATAAACCGGTTTAAGCCGGTTCAATCCGGTTTTATCCGGTTGAAACTGGTTAAAACCGGTTCAATCCGGTTTTAGCCGGTTTAAACCGGTTTAAGCCGCTTCAATCTGGTTTAAACCGGTTTAAACTGGTTCAATCCGGTTTTATCTGGTTTAAAGCCGTTTAAACCGGTTCAAACCGGTTTTAAACGGTTTAAACCGGTTCTATCCTGTTCTATCCGGTTGAAACCGTATTAAACCGGTTCAATCCGGTTTTATCCGGTTTAAACCGATTCAATCTGGTTTTATCCGGTTTAAACCGGTTTAAACCGGTTCAATCCAGTTTTATCCGGTTTAAACCGGTTCTATCCGGTTTAAACCAGTTTAAGACAGTTCAATCCGGTTTTATCCGGTTTAAAACGGTTTCAGCCAGTTCAGTCCGGTTTTATCCGGTTTAAACCGGATCTATCCGTTTCTATCCGGTTTAAACCGGTTTAAACCAGTTCATTCCTGTTTTATCCGGTTTAAACAGGTTTAAACCGGTTTAAGCTGGTTCAATCTGGTTTAAACCGGTTTAAACCGGTTCAATCCGGTTTTATTCGGTATAAACTGGTTCAATCCGGTTTTATCCGGTTTAAACCGGTTCTCTCTGGTTTTAACCAGTTTAAACCGGTTCAATCTGGTTTTATCCAGTATAAACCGGTTTAAGCCGGTTCAATCCGGTTTTAACCGGTTTAAACCTGTTTAAGCCGCTGCAATCTGGTTTAAACCGGTTTAAACTGGTTCAATCCGGTTTTACCTGGTTTAAAGCCGTTTAAACCGGTTCAAACCGGTTTTAAACGGTATAAACCGCTTCTATCCGGTTTTATCCGGTTTAAACCAGTTTAAACTGCTTCGATTCGGTTTTATCCGGTTTAAACCGGTTTGAGCCGGTTCAATCCGGTTTTATCCGGTTTAAACCGGTTCAATCCGGTTTTATCTGGTTTAAACCGGTTTAAGCCGGTTCAATCCGGTTTTATCCGGTTTAAACCGGTTCTATCCGGTTCTATCCGGTTGAAACCGGTTTAAACAGGTTCAATCCGGTTTTATAAGGTTTAAACCATTACAATCCGGTTTTATCGGGTTTAAAGCGGTTTAAACCGGTTCAATCCGGTTTTATAAGGTTTAAACCATTACAATCCGGTTTTATCGGGTTTAAAGCGGTTTAAACCGGTTCAATCCGGTTTTATCCGGTTTAAACCGGTTTTAACCAGTTCAATCCATTTTTATCCGGTTTAAACCGGTACAATCTGGTTTTATCCGGTTTAAACCAGTTTACACCGGTTCAATCCAGTTTTATCCGGTTGAAACTGGTTTAAACAGGTTCAATCCGGTTTTATAAGGTTTAAACCATTACAATCCAGTTTTATCCCGTTTAAACCGGTTTAAGCCGCTTCAATCCGGTTTTATCCGGTTTAAACCGGTTCTCTCTGGTTTTAACCGGTTTAAACCGGTTCAATCTGGTTTTATCCGGTTTAAACCATTTTAAGCCGGTTCAATCCGGTTTTATCCGGTTTAAACCGGTTCAATCCGGTTTTATCCGGTTTAAACCGGTTCAATCCGGTTTTATCCGGTTTAAACCGGTTTAAGCCGGTTCAATCCATTTTTATCCGGTTTAAACCGGTTCAATCTGGTTTTATCGGGTTTAAACTGGTTCAATCCAGTTTTATCCGGTTTAAACCGGTTCTATCCGGTTTAAACCAGTTTAAGACCGTTCAATCCGGTTTTATCCGGTTTAAACCAGTTTCAGCAAGTTCAGTCCGGTTTTATCTGGTTTAAACCGGATCTATCCGGTTCTATCCGGTTTAAACCGGTTTAAACCAGTTCATTCCGGTTTTATCCGGTTTAAACAGGTTTAAAACGGTTTAAGCCAGTTCAATCTGGTTTAAACCGGTTTAAACCGGATCAATCCGGTTTTATTCGGTATAAACTGGTTCAATCCGGTTTTATCCGCTTTAAACCGGTTCTCTCTGGTTTTAACCAGTTTAAACCGGTTCAATCTGGTTTTATCCAGTATAAACCGGGTTAAGCCGGTTCAATCCGGTTTTATCCGGTTGAAACTGGTTAAAACCGGTTCAATCCGGTTTTAACCAGTTTAAACCGGTTTAAGCCGCTTCAATCTGGTTTAAACCGGTTTAAACTGGTTCAATCCGGTTTTATCCAGTTTAAACCGGTTCTCTCTGGTTTTAACCAGTTTAAACCGGTTCAATCTGGTTTTACCCGGTATAAACCGGTTTAAGCCGGTTCAATCCGGTTTTATCCGGTTGAAACTGGTTACAACCGGTTCAATCCGGTTTTAACCGGTTTAAACCGGTTTAAGCCGCTTCAATCTGGTTTAAACCGGTTTAAACTGGTTCAATCCGGTTTTATCTGGTTTAAAGACGTTCAAACCGGTTCAAACCGGTTTTAAACGGTTTAATCCGGTTCTATCCGTTTCTATCCGGTTGAAACCGTATTAAACCGGTTCAATCCGGTTTTATCCGGTTTAAACCGATTCAATCTGGTTTTATCCGGTTTAAACCGGTTTAAACCGGTTCAATCCAGTTTTATCCGGTTTAAACCGGTTCTATCCGGTTTAAACCAGTTTAAGACGGTTCAATCCGGTTTTATCCGGTTTAAACCGGTTTCAGCCAGTTCAGTCCAGTTTTACTGGTTTAAACCGGATCTATCCGTTTCTATCCGGTTTAAACCGGTTTAAACCAGTTCATTCCGGTTTTATCCGGTTTAAACAGGTTTAAACCGGTTTAAGCCGGTTCAATCTGGTTTAAACCGGTTTAAACCGGTTCAATCCGGTTTTATTCGGTATAAACTGGTTCAATCCGGTTTTATCCGGTTTAAACCGGTTCTCTCTGGTTTTAACCAGTTTAAACCGGTTCAATCTGGTTTTATCCGGTATAAACCGGTTTAAGCAGGTTCAATCCGGTTTTATCCGGTTGAAACTGGTTAAAAGCGGTTCAATCCGGTTTTAACCGGTTTAAACCGGTTTAAGCCGCTTCAATCTGGTTTAAACCGGTTTTTAACTGGTTCAATCCGGTTTTATCCAGTTTAAACCGGTTCTCTCTGGTTTTAACCAGTTTAAACCGGTTCAATCTGGTTTTACCCGGTATAAACCGGTTTAAGCCGGTTGAATCCGGTTTTATCCGGTTGAAACTGGTTAAAACCGGTTCAATCCGGTTTTAACCGGTTTAAACCGGTTTAAGCCGCTTCAATCTGGTTTAAACCGGTTTAAACTGGTTCAATCCGGTTTTATCCGGTTTAAACCGGTTCTCTCTGGTTTTAACCAGTTTAAACCGGTTCAATCTGGTTTTATCCAGTATAAACCGGTTTAAGCCGGTTCAATCCGGTTTTATCTGGTTGAAACTGGTTAAAACCGGTTCAATCCGGTTTTAACCGGTTTAAACCGGTTTAAGCCGCTGCAATCTGGTTTAAACCGGTTTAAACTGGATCAATCCGGTTTTACCTGTTTTAAAGCCGTTTAAACCGGTTCAAACCGGTTTTAAACGGTTTAAACCGCTTCTATCCTGTTTTATCCGGTTTAAACCAGTTTAAACTGCTTCGATCCGGTTTTATCCGGTTTAAACCGGTTTGAGCCGGTTCTATCCGGTTCTGTCCGGTTGAAACCGGTTTAAACAGGTTCAATCCGGTTTTATAAGGTTTAAACCATTACAATCCGGTTTTATCGGGTTTAAACCGGTTTTAACCAGTTCAATCCGGTTTTATCCGGTTTAACCCGGTTCAATCTGGTTTTATCCGTTTTAAACCGGTTTAAGCCGGTTCAATCCGGGTTTATCCGGTTTATGCCGGTTCAATCCTGTTTTATCCAGTTTACGCCGGTTCAATCCTGTTTTATCCGGTTTAAACCAGTTCAATCTGGTTTTATCCGGTTTAAACCAGTTCAATCCGGTTTTATCCAGTTTAAACCGGTTTAAACCGGTTTAAGCCGGTTCAATCCGGTTTTATCCAGTTTAAACCGGTTCAATCCAGATTTATCCGGTTTAAACCGGTTCAATCCAGTTTTATCCGGTTTAAACCGGTTCAATCTGGTTTTATCCGGATTAAACTGGTTCAAGCCAGTTCAATCCGGTTCAATCCGGTTTAAACCGGTTCAGTCCGGTTTTATCCAGTTTCAACCGGTTCTATCTGGTTCTATCCGTTTGTAACTGGTTTAAACCAGTTCAATCCATTTTTATCCGGTTTAAACCGGTTTAAACCGGCTCAATCCGGTTTTATCCGGTATAAACCGGTTTAAACTGGTTCAATCCATTTTTATCCAGTTTAATCCGGTTCTATCCGCTTTTATCTGGTTTAAACCGGATTAAACCGGTTCTATCCGGTTTTATCCGGTTTAAAACGGTTTAAACCGTTCCTATCCGGTTTTATCTGGTTTAAACCGGTGTAAACCACTTCTATCCGGTTTTATCCGGTTTAAACCGGTTTAAGCCGGATCAATCCATTTTTATCCGGTTTAAACCGGTTCAATCTGGTTTTAGCGGGTTTAAACTGGTTCAATCCGGTTTTATCCGGTTTAAACCGATTCAATCTGGTTTTATCCGGTTTAAACCGGTTTAAACCGGTTCAATCCAGTTTTATCCGGTTTAAACCGGTTCTATCCGGTTTAAACCAGTTTAAGACGGTTCAATCTGGTTTTATCCGGTTTAAACCGGTTTCAGCCAGTTCAGTCCGGTTTTATCCGGTTTAAACCGGATCTATCCAGTTCTATCCGGTTTAAACTGGTTTAAACCAGTTCAATCTGGTTTTATCTGGTTTAAACCGGTTCAATCCGGTTTTTTCTGGTTTAAACCGGTTTAAGCCGGTTCAATCTGGTTTTATCCAGTATAAACCGGTTTAAGCCGGTTCAATCCGGTTTTATCTGGTTGAAACTGGTTAAAACCGGTTCAATCCGGTTTTAACCGGTTTAAACCGGTTTAAGCCGCTGCAATCTGGTTTAAACCGGTTTAAACTGGTTCAATCCGGTTTTACCTGGTTTAAAGCCGTTTAAACCGGTTCAAACCGGTTTTAAACGGTTTAAACCGCTTCTATCCGGTTTTATCCGGTTTAAACCAGTTTAAACTGCTTCGATCCGGTTTTATCCGGTTTAAACCGGTTTGAGCCGGTTCAATCCGGTTTTATCCGGTTTAAACCGGTTCAATCCGGTTTTATCTGGTTTAAACCGGTTTAAGCCGGTTCAATCCGGTTTTATCCGGTTTAAAACGGTTCTATCCGGTTCTATCCGGTTGAAACCGGTTTAAACAGGTTCATTCCGGTTTTATAAGGTTTAAACCATTACAATCCGGTTTTATCGGTTTTAAAGCGGTTTAAACCGGTTCAATCCGGTTTTATAAGGTTTAAACCATTACAATCCGGTTTCATAGGGTTTAAAGCGGTTGAAACCGGTTCAATCCGGTTTTATCCGGTTTAAACCGGTTTTAACCAGTTCAATCCGGTTTTATCCGGTTTAAACCGGTACAATCTGGTTTTATCCGGTTTAAACCAGTTTAAACCGGTTCAATCCAGTTTTATCCGGTTGAAACCGGTTTAAACAGGTTCAATCCGGTTTTATAAGGTTTAAACCATTACAATCCAGTTTTATCCCGTTTAAACCGGTTTAAGCCGCTTCAATCCGGTGTTATCCGGATTAAACCGGTTCTCTCCGGTTTTAACCAGTTTAAACCAGTTCAATCTGGTTTTATCCGGTTTAAACCATTTTAAGCCGGTTCAATCCGGTTTTATCCGGTTTAAACCGGTTCAATCCGGTTTTATCCGGTTTAAACCGGTTCAATCCGGTTTTATCCGGTTTAAACCGGTTTAAGCCGGTTCAATCCATTTTTATCCGGTTTAAACCGGTTCAATCTGGTTTTATCGGGTTTAAACTGGTTCAATCCAGTTTTATCCGGTTTAAACCGGTTCTATCCGGTTTAAACCAGTTTAAGACCGTTCAATCCGATTTTATCCGGTTTAAACCAGTTTCAGCCAGTTCAGTCCGGTTTTATCCGGTTTAAACCGGATCTATCCGGTTCTATCCGGTATAAACCGGTTTAAGCCAGTTCAATCTGGTTTAAACCGGTTTAAACCGGTTCAATCCAGTTTTATCCGGTTTAAACCGGTTCTACCCGGTTTAAACCAATTTAAGACGGTTCAATCCGGTTTTATCCGGTTTAAACCGGTTTCAGCCAGTTCAGTCCGGTTTTATCCGGTTTAAACCGGATCTATCCGGTTCTATCCGGTTTAAACCGGTTTAAACCAGTTCATTCCGGTTTTATCCGGTTTTAAACAGGTTTAAACCGGTTTAAGCCGGTTCAATCTGGTTTAAACCGGTTTAAACCGGTTCAATCCGGTTTTATTCGGTATAAACTGGTTCAATCCGGTTTTATCCGGTTTAAACCGGTTCTCTCTGGTTTTAACCAGTTTAAACCGGTTCAATCTGGTTTTATCCAGTATAAACCGGTTTAAGCCGGTTCAATCCGGTTTACCGGTTTAAGCCGCTTCAATCTGGTTTAAACCGGTTTAAACTGGTTCAATCCGGTTTTATCCAGTTTAAACCGGTTCTCTCTGGTGTTAACCAGTTTAAACCGGTTCAATCTGGTTTTACCCAGTATAAACCGGTTTAAGCCGGTTCAATCCGGTTTTATCCGGTTGAAACTGGTTAAAACCGGTTCAATCCGGTTTTAGCCGGTTTAAACCGGTTTAAGCCGCTTCAATCTGGTTTAAACCGGTTTAAGCTGGTTCAATCCGGTTTTATCTGGTTTAAAGCCGTTTAAACCGGTTCAAACCGGTTTTAAACGGTTTAAACCGGTTCTATCCTGTTCTATCCGGTTGAAACCGTATTAAACCGGTTCAATCCGGTTTTATCCGGTTTAAACCGATTCAATCTGGTTTTATCCGGTTTAAACCGGTTTAAACCGGTTCAATCCAGTTTTATCCGGTTTAAACCGGTTCTATCCGGTTTAAACCAGTTTAAGACAGTTCAATCCGGTTTTATCCGGTTTAAACCGGTTTCAGCCAGTTCAGTCCGGTTTTATCCGGTTTAAACCGGATCTATCCGTTTCTATCCGGTTTAAACCGGTTTAAACCAGTTCATTCCGGTTTTATCCGGTTTAAACAGGTTTAAACCGGTTTAAGCTGGTTCAATCTGGTTTAAACCGGTTTAAACCGGTTCAATCCGGTTTTATTCGGTATAAACTGGTTCAATCCGGTTTTATACGGTTTAAACCGGTTCTCTCTGGTTTTAACCAGTTTAAACCGGTTCAATCTGGTTTTATCCAGTATAAACCGGTTTAAGCCGGTTCAATCCGGTTTTAACCGGTTTAAACCGGTTTAAGCCGCTGCAATCTGGTTTAAACCGGTTTAAACTGGTTCAATCCGGTTTTACCTGGTTTAAAGCCGTTTAAACCGGTTCAAACCGGTTTTAAACGGTATAAACCGCTTCTATCCGGTTTTATCCTGTTTAAACCAGTTTAAACTGCTTCGATCCGGTTTTATCCGGTTTAAACCGGTTTGAGCCGGTTCAATCCGGTTTTATCCGGTTTAAACCGGTTCAATCCGGTTTTATCTGGTTTAAACCGGTTTAAGCCGGTTCAATCCGGTTTTATCCGGTTTAAACCGGTTCTATCCGGTTCTATCCGGTTGAAACCGGTTTAAACAGGTTCAATCCGGTTTTATAAGGTTTAAACCATTACAATCCGGTTTTATCGGGTTTAAAGCGGTTTAAACCGGTTCAATCCGGTTTTATAAGGTTTAAACCATTACAATCCGGTTTTATCGGGTTTAAAGCGGTTTAAACCGGTTCAATCCGGTTTTATCCGGTTTAAACCGGTTTTAACCAGTTCAATCCATTTTTATCCGGTTTAAACCGGTACAATCTGGTTTTATCTGGTTTAAACCAGTTTACACCGGTTCAATCCAGTTTTATCCGGTTGAAACTGGTTTAAACAGGTTCAATCCGGTTTTATAAGGTTTAAACCATTACAATCCAGTTTTATCCCGTTTAAACCGGTTCAAGCCGCTTCAATCCGGTTTTATCCAGTTTAAACCGGTTCTCTCCGGTTTTAACCGGTTTAAACCGGTTCAATCTGGTTTTATCCGGTTTAAACCATTTTAAGCCGGTTCAATCCGGTTTTATCCGGTTTAAACCGGTTCAATCCGGTTTTATCCGGTTTAAACCGGTTCAATCCGGTTTTATCCGGTTTAAACCGGTTTAAGCCGGTTCAATCCATTTTTATCCGGTTTAAACCGGTTCAATCTGGTTTTATCGGGTTTAAACTGGTTCAATCCAGTTTTATCCGGTTTAAACCGGTTCTATCCGGTTTAAACCAGTTTAAGACCGTTCAATCCGGTTTTATCCGGTTTAAACCAGTTTCAGCCAGTTCAGTCCGGTTTTATCCGGTTTAAACCAGATCTATCCGGTTCTATCCGGTTTAAACCGGTTTAAACCAGTTCATTCCGGTTTTATCCGGTTTAAACAGGTTTAAACCGGTTTAAGCCAGTTCAATCTGGTTTAAACCGGTTTAAACCGGATCAATCCGGTTTTATTCGGTATAAACTGGTTCAATCCGGTTTTATCCGGTTTAAACCGGTTCTCTCTGGTTTTAACCAGTTTAAACCGGTTCAATCTGGTTTTATCCAGTATAAACCGGGTTAAGGCGGTTCAATCCGGTTTTATCCGGTTGAAACTGGTTAAAACCGGTTCAATCCGGTTTTAACCAGTTTAAACCGGTTTAAGCCGCTTCAATCTGGTTTAAACCGGTTTAAACTGGTTCAATCCGGTTTTATCCAGTTTAAACCGGTTCTCTCTGGTTTTAACCAGTTTAAACCGGTTCAATCTGGTTTTACCCGGTATAAACCGGTTTAAGCCGGTTCAATCCGGTTTTATTCGGTTGAAACTGGTTAAAACCGGTTCAATCCGGTTTTAACTGGTTTAAACCGGTTTAAGCCGCTTCAATCTGGTTTAAACCGGTTTAAACTGGTTCAATCCGGTTTTATCTGGTTTAAAGCCGTTCAAACCGGTTCAAACCGGTTTTAAACGGTTTAATCCGGTTCTATCCGGTTCTATCCGGTTGAAACCGTATTAAACCGGTTCAATCCGGTTTTATCCGGTTTAAACCGATTCAATCTGGTTTTATCCGGTTTAAACCGGTTTAAACCGGTTCAATCCAGTTTTATCCGGTTTAAACCGGTTCTATCCGGTTTAAACCAGTTTAAGACGGTTCAATCCGGTTTTATCCGGTTTAAACCGGTTTCAGCCAGTTCAGTCCGGTTTTACCGGTTTAAACCGGATCTATCCGTTTCTATCCGGTTTAAACCGGTTTAAACCAGTTCATTCCGGTTTTATCCGGTTTAAACAGGTTTAAACCGGTTTAAGCCGGTTCAATCTGGTTTAAACCGGTTTAAACCGGTTCAATCCGGTTTTATTCGGTATAAACTGGTTCAATCCGGTTTTATCCGGTTTAAACCGGTTCTCTCTGGTTTTAACCAGTTTAAACCGGTTCAATCTGGTTTTATCCGGTATAAACCGGTTTAAGCAGGTTCAATCCGGTTTTATCCGGTTGAAACTGGTTAAAAGCGGTTCAATCCGGTTTTAACCGGTTTAAACCGGTTTAAGCCGCTTCAATCTGGTTTAAACCGGTTTTTAACTGGTTCAATCCGGTTTTATCCAGTTTAAACCGGTTCTCTCTGGTTTTAACCAGTTTAAACCGGTTCAATCTGGTTTTACCCGGTATAAACCGGTTTAAGCCGGTTGAATCCGGTTTTATCCGGTTGAAACTGGTTAAAACCGGTTCAATCCGGTTTTAACCGGTTTAAACCGGTTTAAGCCGCTTCAATCTGGTTTAAACCGGTTTAAACTGGTTCAATCCGGTTTTATCCGGTTTAAACCGGTTCTCTCTGGTTTTAACCAGTTTAAACCGGTTCAATCTGGTTTTATCCAGTATAAACCGGTTTAAGCCGGTTCAATCCGGTTTTATCTGGTTGAAACTGGTTAAAACCGGTTCAATCCGGTTTTAACCGGTTTAAACCGGTTTAAGCCGCTGCAATCTGGTTTAAACCGGTTTAAACTGGATCAATCCGGTTTTACCTGTTTTAAAGCCGTTTAAACCGGTTCAAACCGGTTTTAAACGGTTTAAACCGCTTCTATCCTGTTTTATCCGGTTTAAACCAGTTTAAACTGCTTCGATCCGGTTTTATCCGGTTTAAACCGGTTTGAGCCGGTTCTATCCGGTTCTGTCCGGTTGAAACCGGTTTAAACAGGTTCAATCCGGTTTTATAAGGTTTAAACCATTACAATCCGGTTTTATCGGGTTTAAACCGGTTTTAACCAGTTCAATCCGGTTTTATCCGGTTTAACCCGGTTCAATCTGGTTTTATCCGTTTTAAACCGGTTTAAGCCGGTTCAATCCGGGTTTATCCGGTTTATGCCGGTTCAATCCTGTTTTATCCAGTTTACGCCGGTTCAATCCTGTTTTATCCGGTTTAAACCAGTTCAATCTGGTTTTATCCGGTTTAAACCAGTTCAATCCGGTTTTATCCAGTTTAAACCGGTTTAAACCGGTTTAAGCCGGTTCAATCCGGTTTTATCCAGTTTAAACCGGTTCAATCCAGATTTATCCGGTTTAAACCGGTTCAATCCAGTTTTATCCGGTTTAAACCGGTTCAATCTGGTTTTATCCGGATTAAACTGGTTCAAGCCAGTTCAATCCGGTTCAATCCGGTTTAAACCGGTTCAGTCCGGTTTTATCCAGTTTCAACCGGTTCTATCTGGTTCTATCCGTTTGTAACTGGTTTAAACCAGTTCAATCCATTTTTATCCGGTTTAAACCGGTTTAAACCGGCTCAATCCGGTTTTATCCGGTATAAACCGGTTTAAACTGGTTCAATCCATTTTTATCCAGTTTAATCCGGTTCTATCCGCTTTTATCTGGTTTAAACCGGATTAAACCGGTTCTATCCGGTTTTATCCGGTTTAAAACGGTTTAAACCGTTCCTATCCGGTTTTATCTGGTTTAAACCGGTGTAAACCACTTCTATCCGGTTTTATCCGGTTTAAACCGGTTTAAGCCGGATCAATCCATTTTTATCCGGTTTAAACCGGTTCAATCTGGTTTTAGCGGGTTTAAACTGGTTCAATCCGGTTTTATCCGGTTTAAACCGATTCAATCTGGTTTTATCCGGTTTAAACCGGTTTAAACCGGTTCAATCCAGTTTTATCCGGTTTAAACCGGTTCTATCCGGTTTAAACCAGTTTAAGACGGTTCAATCTGGTTTTATCCGGTTTAAACCGGTTTCAGCCAGTTCAGTCCGGTTTTATCCGGTTTAAACCGGATCTATCCAGTTCTATCCGGTTTAAACTGGTTTAAACCAGTTCAATCTGGTTTTATCTGGTTTAAACCGGTTCAATCCGGTTTTTTCTGGTTTAAACCGGTTTAAGCCGGTTCAATCTGGTTTTATCCAGTATAAACCGGTTTAAGCCGGTTCAATCCGGTTTTATCTGGTTGAAACTGGTTAAAACCGGTTCAATCCGGTTTTAACCGGTTTAAACCGGTTTAAGCCGCTGCAATCTGGTTTAAACCGGTTTAAACTGGTTCAATCCGGTTTTACCTGGTTTAAAGCCGTTTAAACCGGTTCAAACCGGTTTTAAACGGTTTAAACCGCTTCTATCCGGTTTTATCCGGTTTAAACCAGTTTAAACTGCTTCGATCCGGTTTTATCCGGTTTAAACCGGTTTGAGCCGGTTCAATCCGGTTTTATCCGGTTTAAACCGGTTCAATCCGGTTTTATCTGGTTTAAACCGGTTTAAGCCGGTTCAATCCGGTTTTATCCGGTTTAAAACGGTTCTATCCGGTTCTATCCGGTTGAAACCGGTTTAAACAGGTTCAATCCGGTTTTATAAGGTTTAAACCATTACAATCCGGTTTTATCGGTTTTAAAGCGGTTTAAACCGGTTCAATCCGGTTTTATAAGGTTTAAACCATTACAATCCGGTTTCATAGGGTTTAAAGCGGTTGAAACCGGTTCAATCCGGTTTTATCCGGTTTAAACCGGTTTTAACCAGTTCAATCCGGTTTTATCCGGTTTAAACCGGTACAATCTGGTTTTATCCGGTTTAAACCAGTTTAAACCGGTTCAATCCAGTTTTATCCGGTTGAAACCGGTTTAAACAGGTTCAATCCGGTTTTATAAGGTTTAAACCATTACAATCCAGTTTTATCCCGTTTAAACCGGTTTAAGCCGCTTCAATCCGGTGTTATCCGGATTAAACCGGTTCTCTCCGGTTTTAACCAGTTTAAACCAGTTCAATCTGGTTTTATCCGGTTTAAACCATTTTAAGCCGGTTCAATCCGGTTTTATCCGGTTTAAACCGGTTCAATCCGGTTTTATCCGGTTTAAACCGGTTCAATCCGGTTTTATCCGGTTTAAACCGGTTTAAGCCGGTTCAATCCATTTTTATCCGGTTTAAACCGGTTCAATCTGGTTTTATCGGGTTTAAACTGGTTCAATCCAGTTTTATCCGGTTTAAACCGGTTCTATCCGGTTTAAACCAGTTTAAGACCGTTCAATCCGATTTTATCCGGTTTAAACCAGTTTCAGCCAGTTCAGTCCGGTTTTATCCGGTTTAAACCGGATCTATCCGGTTCTATCCGGTATAAACCGGTTTAAGCCAGTTCAATCTGGTTTAAACCGGTTTAAACCGGTTCAATCCAGTTTTATCCGGTTTAAACCGGTTCTACCCGGTTTAAACCAATTTAAGACGGTTCAATCCGGTTTTATCCGGTTTAAACCGGTTTCAGCCAGTTCAGTCCGGTTTTATCCGGTTTAAACCGGATCTATCCGGTTCTATCCGGTTTAAACCGGTTTAAACCAGTTCATTCCGGTTTTATCCGGTTTTAAACAGGTTTAAACCGGTTTAAGCCGGTTCAATCTGGTTTAAACCGGTTTAAACCGGTTCAATCCGGTTTTATTCGGTATAAACTGGTTCAATCCGGTTTTATCCGGTTTAAACCGGTTCTCTCTGGTTTTAACCAGTTTAAACCGGTTCAATCTGGTTTTATCCAGTATAAACCGGTTTAAGCCGGTTCAATCCGGTTTACCGGTTTAAGCCGCTTCAATCTGGTTTAAACCGGTTTAAACTGGTTCAATCCGGTTTTATCCAGTTTAAACCGGTTCTCTCTGGTGTTAACCAGTTTAAACCGGTTCAATCTGGTTTTACCCAGTATAAACCGGTTTAAGCCGGTTCAATCCGGTTTTATCCGGTTGAAACTGGTTAAAACCGGTTCAATCCGGTTTTAGCCGGTTTAAACCGGTTTAAGCCGCTTCAATCTGGTTTAAACCGGTTTAAGCTGGTTCAATCCGGTTTTATCTGGTTTAAAGCCGTTTAAACCGGTTCAAACCGGTTTTAAACGGTTTAAACCGGTTCTATCCTGTTCTATCCGGTTGAAACCGTATTAAACCGGTTCAATCCGGTTTTATCCGGTTTAAACCGATTCAATCTGGTTTTATCCGGTTTAAACCGGTTTAAACCGGTTCAATCCAGTTTTATCCGGTTTAAACCGGTTCTATCCGGTTTAAACCAGTTTAAGACAGTTCAATCCGGTTTTATCCGGTTTAAACCGGTTTCAGCCAGTTCAGTCCGGTTTTATCCGGTTTAAACCGGATCTATCCGTTTCTATCCGGTTTAAACCGGTTTAAACCAGTTCATTCCGGTTTTATCCGGTTTAAACAGGTTTAAACCGGTTTAAGCTGGTTCAATCTGGTTTAAACCGGTTTAAACCGGTTCAATCCGGTTTTATTCGGTATAAACTGGTTCAATCCGGTTTTATACGGTTTAAACCGGTTCTCTCTGGTTTTAACCAGTTTAAACCGGTTCAATCTGGTTTTATCCAGTATAAACCGGTTTAAGCCGGTTCAATCCGGTTTTAACCGGTTTAAACCGGTTTAAGCCGCTGCAATCTGGTTTAAACCGGTTTAAACTGGTTCAATCCGGTTTTACCTGGTTTAAAGCCGTTTAAACCGGTTCAAACCGGTTTTAAACGGTATAAACCGCTTCTATCCGGTTTTATCCTGTTTAAACCAGTTTAAACTGCTTCGATCCGGTTTTATCCGGTTTAAACCGGTTTGAGCCGGTTCAATCCGGTTTTATCCGGTTTAAACCGGTTTGAGCCGGTTCAATCCGGTTTTATCCGGTTTAAACCGGTTCAATCCGGTTTTATCTGGTTTAAACCGGTTTAAGCCGGTTCAATCCGGTTTTATCCGGTTTTAAACCGGTTCTATCCGGTTCTATCCGGTTGAAACCGGTTTAAACAGGTTCAATCCGGTTTTATAAGGTTTAAACCATTACAATCCGGTTTTATCGGGTTTAAAGCGGTTTAAACCGGTTCAATCCGGTTTTATAAGGTTTAAACCATTACAATCCGGTTTTATCGGGTTTAAAGCGGTTTAAACCGGTTCAATCCGGTTTTATCCGGTTTAAACCGGTTTTAACCAGTTCAATCCATTTTTATCCGGTTTAAACCGGTACAATCTGGTTTTATCTGGTTTAAACCAGTTTACACCGGTTCAATCCAGTTTTATCCGGTTGAAACTGGTTTAAACAGGTTCAATCCGGTTTTATAAGGTTTAAACCATTACAATCCAGTTTTATCCCGTTTAAACCGGTTCAAGCCGCTTCAATCCGGTTTTATCCAGTTTAAACCGGTTCTCTCCGGTTTTAACCGGTTTAAACCGGTTCAATCTGGTTTTATCCGGTTTAAACCATTTTAAGCCGGTTCAATCCGGTTTTATCCGGTTTAAACCGGTTCAATCCGGTTTTATCCGGTTTAAACCGGTTCAATCCGGTTTTATCCGGTTTAAACCGGTTTAAGCCGGTTCAATCCATTTTTATCCGGTTTAAACCGGTTCAATCTGGTTTTATCGGGTTTAAACTGGTTCAATCCAGTTTTATCCGGTTTAAACCGGTTCTATCCGGTTTAAACCAGTTTAAGACCGTTCAATCCGGTTTTATCCGGTTTAAACCAGTTTCAGCCAGTTCAGTCCGGTTTTATCCGGTTTAAACCAGATCTATCCGGTTCTATCCGGTTTAAACCGGTTTAAACCAGTTCATTCCGGTTTTATCCGGTTTAAACAGGTTTAAACCGGTTTAAGCCAGTTCAATCTGGTTTAAACCGGTTTTAAACCGGATCAATCCGGTTTTATTCGGTATAAACTGGTTCAATCCGGTTTTATCCGGTTTAAACCGGTTCTCTCTGGTTTTAACCAGTTTAAACCGGTTCAATCTGGTTTTATCCAGTATAAACCGGGTTAAGGCGGTTCAATCCGGTTTTATCCGGTTGAAACTGGTTAAAACCGGTTCAATCCGGTTTTAACCAGTTTAAACCGGTTTAAGCCGCTTCAATCTGGTTTAAACCGGTTTAAACTGGTTCAATCCGGTTTTATCCAGTTTAAACCGGTTCTCTCTGGTTTTAACCAGTTTAAACCGGTTCAATCTGGTTTTACCCGGTATAAACCGGTTTAAGCCGGTTCAATCCGGTTTTATTCGGTTGAAACTGGTTAAAACCGGTTCAATCCGGTTTTAACTGGTTTAAACCGGTTTAAGCCGCTTCAATCTGGTTTAAACCGGTTTAAACTGGTTCAATCCGGTTTTATCTGGTTTAAAGCCGTTCAAACCGGTTCAAACCGGTTTTAAACGGTTTAATCCGGTTCTATCCGGTTCTATCCGGTTGAAACCGTATTAAACCGGTTCAATCCGGTTTTATCCGGTTTAAACCGATTCAATCTGGTTTTATCCGGTTTAAACCGGTTTAAACCGGTTCAATCCAGTTTTATCCGGTTTAAACCGGTTCTATCCGGTTTAAACCAGTTTAAGACGGTTCAATCCGGTTTTATCCGGTTTAAACCGGTTTCAGCCAGTTCAGTCCGGTTTTACCGGTTTAAACCGGATCTATCCGTTTCTATCCGGTTTAAACCGGTTTAAACCAGTTCATTCCGGTTTTATCCGGTTTAAACAGGTTTAAACCGGTTTAAGCCGGTTCAATCTGGTTTAAACCGGTTTAAACCGGTTCAATCCGGTTTTATTCGGTATAAACTGGTTCAATCCGGTTTTATCCGGTTTAAACCGGTTCTCTCTGGTTTTAACCAGTTTAAACCGGTTCAATCTGGTTTTATCCGGTATAAACCGGTTTAAGCAGGTTCAATCCGGTTTTATCCGGTTGAAACTGGTTAAAAGCGGTTCAATCCGGTTTTAACCGGTTTAAACCGGTTTAAGCCGCTTCAATCTGGTTTAAACCGGTTTTTAACTGGTTCAATCCGGTTTTATCCAGTTTAAACCGGTTCTCTCTGGTTTTAACCAGTTTAAACCGGTTCAATCTGGTTTTACCCGGTATAAACCGGTTTAAGCCGGTTGAATCCGGTTTTATCCGGTTGAAACTGGTTAAAACCGGTTCAATCCGGTTTTAACCGGTTTAAACCGGTTTAAGCCGCTTCAATCTGGTTTAAACCGGTTTAAACTGGTTCAATCCGGTTTTATCCGGTTTAAACCGGTTCTCTCTGGTTTTAACCAGTTTAAACCGGTTCAATCTGGTTTTATCCAGTATAAACCGGTTTAAGCCGGTTCAATCCGGTTTTATCTGGTTGAAACTGGTTAAAACCGGTTCAATCCGGTTTTAACCGGTTTAAACCGGTTTAAGCCGCTGCAATCTTGTTTAAACCGGTTTAAACTGGATCAATCCGGTTTTACCTGGTTTAAAGCCGTTTAAACCGGTTCAAACCGGTTTTAAACGGTTTAAACCGCTTCTATCCTGTTTTATCCGGTTTAAACCAGTTTAAACTGCTTCGATCCGGTTTTATCCGGTTTAAACCGGTTTGAGCCGGTTCTATCCGGTTCTATCCGGTTGAAACCGGTTTAAACAGGTTCAATCCGGTTTTATAAGGTTTAAACCATTACAATCCGGTTTTATCGGGTTTAAACCGGTTTTAACCAGTTCAATCCGGTTTTATCCGGTTTAACCCGGTTCAATCTGGTTTTATCCGTTTTAAACCGGTTTAAGCCGGTTCAATCTGGGTTTATCCGGTTTACGCCGGTTCAATCCTGTTTTATCCGGTTTACGCCGGTTCAATCCTGTTTTATCCGGTTTAAACCAGTTCAATCTGGTTTTATCCGGTTTAAACCAGTTCAATCCGGTTTTATCCAGTTTCAACCGGTTTAAACCGGTTTAAGCCGGTTCAATCCGGTTTTATCCAGTTTAAACCGGTTCAATCCAGATTTATCCGGTTTAAACCGGTTCAATCCAGTTTTATCCGGTTTAAACCGGTTCAATCTGGTTTTATCCGGATTAAACTGGTTCAAGCCAGTTCAATCCGGTTCAATCCGGTTTAAACCGGTTCAGTCCGGTTTTATCCAGTTTCAACCGGTTCTATCTGGTTCTATCCGTTTGTAACTGGTTTAAACCAGTTCAATCCATTTTTATCCGGTTTAAACCGGTTTAAACCGGCTCAATCCGGTTTTATCCGGTATAAACCGGTTTAAACTGGTTCAATCCATTTTTATCCAGTTTAATCCGGTTCATTCCGCTTTTAACTGGTTTAAACCGGATTAAACCGGTTCTATCCGGTTTTATCCGGTTTAAAACGGTTTAAACCGTTCCTATCCGGTTTTATCTGGTTTAAACCGGTGTAAACCACTTCTATCCGGTTTTATCCGGTTTAAACCGGTTTAAGCCGGATCAATCCATTTTTATCCGGTTTAAACCGGTTCAATCTGGTTTTAGCGGGTTTAAACTGGTTCAATCCGGTTTTATCCGGTTTAAACCGATTCAATCTGGTTTTATCCGGTTTAAACCGGTTTAAACCGGTTCAATCCAGTTTTATCCGGTTTAAACCGGTTCTATCCGGTTTAAACCAGTTTAAGACGGTTCAATCTGGTTTTATCCGGTTTAAACCGGTTTCAGCCAGTTCAGTCCGGTTTTATCCGGTTTAAACCGGATCTATCCAGTTCTATCCGGTTTAAACTGGTTTAAACCAGTTCAATCTGGTTTTATCTGGTTTAAACCGGTTCAATCCGGTTTTTTCTGGTTTAAACCGGTTTAAGCCGGTTCAATCTGGTTTTATCCAGTATAAACCGGTTTAAGCCGTTTCAATCCGGTTTACCGGTTTAAGCCGCTTCAATCTGGTTTAAACCGGTTTAAACTGGTTCAATCCGGTTTTATCCAGTTTAAACCGGTTCTCTCTGGTGTTAAACAGTTTAAACCGGTTAAATCTGGTTTTACCCAGTAAAAACCGGTTTAAGCCGCTTCAATCTGGTTTAAACCGGTTTAAACTGGTTCAATCCGGTTTTATCTGGTTTAAAGCCGTTTAAACCGGTTCAAACCGGTTTTAAACGGTTTAAACCGGTTCTATCCTGTTCTATCCGGTTGAAACCGTATTAAACCGGTTCAATCCGGTTTTATCCGGTTTAAACCGATTCAATCTGGTTTTATCCGGTTTAAACCGGTTTAAACCGGTTCAATCCAGTTTTATCCGGTTTAAACCGGTTCTATCCGGTTTAAACCAGTTTAAGACAGTTCAATCCGGTTTTATCTGGTTTAAACCGGTTTCAGCCAGTTCAGTCCGGTTTTATCCGGTTTAAACCGGATCTATCCGTTTCTATCCGGTTTAAACCGGTTTAAACCAGTTCATTCCGGTTTTATCCGGTTTAAACAGGTTTAAACCGGTTTAAGCTGGTTCAATCTGGTTTAAACCGGTTTAAACCGGTTCAATCCGGTTTTATTCGGTATAAACTGGTTCAATCCGGTTTTATCCGGTTTAAACCGGTTCTCTCTGGTTTTAACCAGTTTAAACCGGTTCAATCTGGTTTTATCCAGTATAAACCGGTTTAAGCCGGTTCAATCCGGTTTTAACCGGTTTAAGCCGCTGCAATCTGGTTTAAACCGGTTTAAACTGGTTCAATCCGGTTTTACCTGGTTTAAAGCCGTTTAAACCGGTTCAAACCGGTTTTAAACGGTATAAACCGCTTCTATCCGGTTTTATCCGGTTTAAACCAGTTTAAACTGCTTCGATCCGGTTTTATCCGGTTTAAACCGGTTTGAGCCGGTTCAATCCGGTTTTATCCGGTTTAAACCGGTTCAATCCGGTTTTATCTGGTTTAAACCGGTTTAAGCCGGTTCAATCCGTTTTTATCCGGTTTAAACCGGTTCTATCCGGTTCTATCCGGTTGAAACCGGTTTAAACAGGTTCAATCCGGTTTTATAAGGTTTAAACCATTACAATCCGGTTTTATCGGGTTTAAAGCGGTTTAAACCGGTTCAATCCGGTTTTATAAGGTTTAAACCATTACAATCCGGTTTTATCGGGTTTAAAGCGGTTTAAACCGGTTCAATCCGGTTTTATCCGGTTTAAACCGGTTTTAACCAGTTCAATCCATTTTTATCCGGTTTAAACCGGTACAATCTGGTTTTATCCGGTTTAAACCAGTTTACACCGGTTCAATCCAGTTTTATCCGGTTGAAACTGGTTAAAACAGGTTCAATCCGGTTTTATAAGGTTTAAACCATTACAATCCAGTTTTATCCCGTTTAAACCGGTTTAAGCCGCTTCAATCCGGTTTTATACGGTTTAAACCGGTTCTCTCCGGTTTTAACCGGTTTAAACCGGTTCAATCTGGTTTTATCCGGTTTAAACCATTTTAAGCCGGTTCAATCCGGTTTTATCCGGTTTAAACCGGTTCAATCCGGTTTTATCCGGTTTAAACCGGTTCAATCCGGTTTTATCCGGTTTAAACCGGTTTAAGCCGGTTCAATCCATTTTTATCCGGTTTAAACCGGTTCAATCTGGTTTTATCGGGTTTAAACTGGTTCAATCCAGTTTTATCCGGTTTAAACCGGTTCTATCCGGTTTAAACCAGTTTAAGACCGTTCAATCCGGTTTTATCCGGTTTAAACCAGTTTCAGCCAGTTCAGTCCGGTTTTATCTGGTTTAAACCGGATCTATCCGGTTCTATCCGGTTTAAACCGGTTTAAACCAGTTCATTCCGGTTTTATCCGGTTTAAACAGGTTTAAACCGGTTTAAGCCAGTTCAATCTGGTTTAAACCGGTTTAAACCGGATCAATCCGGTTTTATTCGGTATAAACTGGTTCAATCCGGTTTTATCTGGTTTAAACCTGTTCTCTCTGGTTTTAACCAGTTTAAACCGGTTCAATCTGGTTTTATCCAGTATAAACCGGGTTAAGGCGGTTCAATCCGGTTTTATCCGGTTGAAACTGGTTAAAACCGGTTCAATCCGGTTTTAACCAGTTTAAACCGGTTTAAGCCGCTTCAATCTGGTTTAAACCGGTTTAAACTGGTTCAATCCGGTTTTATCCAGTTTAAACCGGTTCTCTCTGGTTTTAACCAGTTTAAACCGGTTCAATCTGGTTTTACCCGGTATAAACCGGTTTAAGCCGGTTCAATCCGGTTTTATCCGGTTGAAACTGGTTAAAACCGGTTCAATCCGGTTTTAACTGGTTTAAACCGGTTTAAGCCGCTTCAATCTGGTTTAAACCGGTTTAAACTGGTTCAATCCGGTTTTATCTGGTTTAAAGCCGTTCAAACCGGTTCAAACCGGTTTTAAACGGTTTAATCCGGTTCTATCCGGTTCTATCCGGTTGAAACCGTATTAAACCGGTTCAATCCGGTTTTATCCGGTTTAAACCGATTCAATCTGGTTTTATCCGGTTTAAACCGGTTTAAACCGGTTCAATCCAGTTTTATCCGGTTTAAACCGGTTCTATCCGGTTTAAACCAGTTTAAGACGGTTCAATCCGGTTTTATCCGGTTTAAACCGGTTTCAGCCAGTTCAGTCCGGTTTTACCGGTTTAAACCGGATCTATCCGTTTCTATCCGGTTTAAACCGGTTTAAACCAGTTCATTCCGGTTTTATCCGGTTTAAACAGGTTTAAACCGGTTTAAGCCGGTTCAATCTGGTTTAAACCGGTTTAAACCGGTTCAATCCGGTTTTATTCGGTATAAACTGGTTCAATCCGGTTTTATCCGGTTTAAACCGGTTCTCTCTGGTTTTAACCAGTTTAAACCAGTTCAATCTGGTTTTATCCGGTATAAACCGGTTTAAGCAGGTTCAATCCGGTTTTATCCGGTTGAAACTGGTTAAAAGCGGTTCAATCCGGTTTTAACCGGTTTAAACCGGTTTAAGCCGCTTCAATCTGGTTTAAACCGGTTTTTAACTGGTTCAATCCGGTTTTATCCAGTTTAAACCGGTTCTCTCTGGTTTTAACCAGTTTAAACCGGTTCAATCTGGTTTTACCCGGTATAAACCGGTTTAAGCCGGTTGAATCCGGTTTTATCCGGTTGAAACTGGTTAAAACCGGTTCAATCCGGTTTTAACCGGTTTAAACCGGTTTAAGCCGCTTCAATCTGGTTTAAACCGGTTTAAACTGGTTCAATCCGGTTTTATCCGGTTTAAACCGGTTCTCTCTGGTTTTAACCAGTTTAAACCGGTTCAATCTGGTTTTATCCAGTATAAACCGGTTTAAGCCGGTTCAATCCGGTTTTATCTGGTTGAAACTGGTTAAAACCGGTTCAATCCAGTTTTAACCGGTTTAAACCGGTTTAAGCCGCTGCAATCTGGTTTAAACCGGTTTAAACTGGATCAATCCGGTTTTACCTGGTTTAAAGCCGTTTAAACCGGTTCAAACCGGTTTTAAACGGTTTAAACCGCTTCTATCCTGTTTTATCCGGTTTAAACCAGTTTAAACTGCTTCGATCCGGTTTTATCCGGTTTAAACCGGTTTGAGCCGGTTCTATCCGGTTCTATCCGGTTGAAACCGGTTTAAACAGGTTCAATCCGGTTTTATAAGGTTTAAACCATTACAATCCGGTTTTATCGGGTTTAAACCGGTTTTAACCAGTTCAATCCGGTTTTATCCGGTTTAACCCGGTTCAATCTGGTTTTATCCGTTTTAAACCGGTTTAAGCCGGTTCAATCCGGGTTTATCCGGTTTACGCCGGTTCAATCCTGTTTTATCCGGTTTACGCCGGTTCAATCCTGTTTTATCCGGTTTAAACCAGTTCAATCTGGTTTTATCCGGTTTAAACCAGTTCAATCCGGTTTTATCCAGTTTCAACCGGTTTAAACCGGTTTAAGCCGGTTCAATCCGGTTTTATCCAGTTTAAACCGGTTCAATCCAGATTTATCCGGTTTAAACCGGTTCAATCCAGTTTTATCCGGTTTAAACCGGTTCAATCTGGTTTTATCCGGATTAAACTGGTTCAAGCCAGTTCAATCCGGTTCAATCCGGTTTAAACCGGTTCAGTCCGGTTTTATCCAGTTTCAACCGGTTCTATCTGGTTCTATCCGTTTGTAACTGGTTTAAACCAGTTCAATCCATTTTTATCCGGTTTAAACCGGTTTAAACCGGCTCAATCCGGTTTTATCCGGTGTAAACCGGTTTAAACTGGTTCAATCCATTTTTATCCAGTTTAATCCGGTTCTATCCGCTTTTATCTGGTTTAAACCGGATTAAACCGGTTCTATCCGGTTTTATCCGGTTTAAAACGGTTTAAACCGTTCCTATCCGGTTTTATCTGGTTTAAACCGGTGTAAACCACTTCTATCCGGTTTTATCCGGTTTAAACCGGTTTAAGCCGGATCAATCCATTTTTATCCGGTTTAAACCGGTTCAATCTGGTTTTAGCGGGTTTAAACTGGTTCAATCCGGTTTTATCCGGTTTAAACTGATTCAATCTGGTTTTATCCGGTTTAAACCGGTTTAAACCGGTTCAATCCAGTTTTATCCGGTTTAAACCGGTTCTATCCGGTTTAAACCAGTTTAAGACGGTTCAATCTGGTTTTATCCGGTTTAAACCGGTTTCAGCCAGTTCAGTCCGGTTTTATCCGGTTTAAACCGGATCTATCCAGTTCTATCCGGTTTAAACTGGTTTAAACCAGTTCAATCTGGTTTTATCTGGTTTAAACCGGTTCAATCCGGTTTTTTCTGGTTTAAACCGGTTTAAGCCGGTTCAATCTGGTTTTATCCAGTATAAACCGGTTTAAGCCGGTTCAATCCGGTTTTATCTGGTTGAAACTGGTTAAAACCGGTTCAATCCGGTTTTAACCGGTTTAAACCGGTTTAAGCCGCTGCAATCTGGTTTAAACCGGTTTAAACTGGTTCAATCCGGTTTTACCTGGTTTAAAGCCGTTTAAACCGGTTCAAACCGGTTTTAAACGGTTTAAACCGCTTCTATCCGGTTTTATCCGGTTTAAACCAGTTTAAACTGCTTCGATCCGGTTTTATCCGGTTTAAACCGGTTTGAGCCGGTTCAATCCGGTTTTATCCGGTTTAAACCGGTTCAATCCGGTTTTATCTGGTTTAAACCGGTTTAAGCCGGTTCAATCCGGTTTTATCCGGTTTAAACCGGTTCTATCCGGTTCTATCCGGTTGAAACCGGTTTAAACAGGTTCAATCCGGTTTTATAAGGTTTAAACCATTACAATCCGGTTTTATCGGGTTTAAAGCGGTTTAAACCGGTTCAATCCGGTTTTATAAGGTTTAAACCATTACAATCCGGTTTCATAGTGTTTAAAGCGGTTTAAACCGGTTCAATCCGGTTTTATCCGGTTTAAACCGGTTTTAACCAGTTCAATCCGGTTTTATCCGGTTTAAACCGGTACAATCTGGTTTTATCCGGTTTAAACCAGTTTAAACCGGTTCAATCCAGTTTTATCCGGTTGAAACCGGTTTAAACAGGTTCAATCCGGCTTTATAAGGTTTAAACCATTACAATCCAGTTTTATCCCGTTTAAACCGGTTTAAGCCACTTCAATCCGGTTTTATCCGGATTAAACCGGTTCTCTCCGGTTTTAACCAGTTTAAACCGGTTCAATCTGGTTTTATCCGGTTTAAACCATTTTAAGCCGGTTCAATCCGGTTTTATCCGGTTTAAACCGGTTCAATCCGGTTTTATCCGGTTTAAACCGGTTCAATCCGGTTTTATCCGGTTTAAACCGGTTTAAGCCGGTTCAATCCATTTTTATCCGGTTTAAACCGGTTCAATCTGGTTTTATCGGGTTTAAACTGGTTCAATCCAGTTTTATCCGCTTTAAACCGGTTCTGTCCGGTTTAAACCAGTTTAAGACCGTTCAATCCGATTTTATCCGGTTTAAACCAGTTTCAGCCAGTTCAGTCCGGTTTTATCCGGTTTAAACCGGATCTATCCGGTTCTATCCGGTATAAACCGGTTTAAGCCAGTTCAATCTGGTTTAAACCGGTTTAAACCGGTTCAATCCAGTTTTATCCGGTTTAAACCGGTTCTATCCGGTTTAAACCAATTTAAGACGGTTCAATCCGGTTTTATCCGGTTTAAACCGGTTTCAGCCAGTTCAGTCCGGTTTTATCCGGTTTAAACCGGATCTATCCGGTTCTATCCGGTTTAAACCGGTTTAAACCAGTTCATTCCGGTTTTATCCGGTTTTAAACAGGTTTAAACCGGTTTAAACCGGTTCAATCCGGTTTTATTCGGTATAAACTGGTTCAATCCGGTTTTATCCGGTTTAAACCGGTTCTCTCTGGTTTTAACCAGTTTAAACCGGTTCAATCTGGTTTTATCCAGTATAAACCGGTTTAAGCCGGTTCAATCCGGTTTACCGGTTTAAGCCGCTTCAATCTGGTTTAAACCGGTTTAAACTGGTTCAATCCGGTTTTATCCAGTTTAAACCGGTTCTCTCTGGTTTTAACCAGTTTAAACCGGTTCAATCTGGTTTTACCCAGTATAAACCGGTTTAAGCCGGTTCAATCCGGTTTTATCCGGTTGAAACTGGTTAAAACCGGTTCAATCCGGTTTTAGCCGGTTTAAACCGGTTTAAGCCGCTTCAATCTGGTTTAAACCGGTTTAAACTGGTTCAATCCGGTTTTATCTGGTTTAAAGCCGTTTAAACCGGTTCAAACCGGTTTTTAACGGTTTAAACCGGTTCTATCCTGTTCTATCCGGTTGAAACCGTATTAAACCGGTTCAATCCGGTTTTATCCGGTTTAAACCGATTCAATCTGGTTTTATCCGGTTTAAACCGGTTTAAACCGGTTCAATCCAGTTTTATCCGGTTTAAACCGGTTCTATCCGGTTTAAACCAGTTTAAGACAGTTCAATCCGGTTTTATCCGGTTTAAACCGGTTTCAGCCAGTTCAGTCCGGTTTTATCCGTTTTAAACCGGATCTATCCTTTTCTATCCGGTTTAAACCGGTTTAAACCAGTTCATTCCGGTTTTATCCGGTTTAAACAGGTTTAAACCGGTTTAAGCTGGTTCAATCTGGTTTAAACCGGTTTAAACCGGTTCAATCCGGTTTTATTCGGTATAAACTGGTTCAATCCGGTTTTATCCGGTTTAAACCGGTTCTCTCTGGTTTTAACCAGTTTAAACCGGTTCAATCTGGTTTTATCCAGTATAAACCGGTTTAAGCCGGTTCAATCCGGTTTTAACCGGTTTAAACCGGTTTAAGCCGCTGCAATCTGGTTTAAACCGGTTTAAACTGGTTCAATCCGGTTTTACCTGGTTTAAAGCCGTTTAAACCGGTTCAAACCGGTTTTAAACGGTATAAACCGCTTCTATCCGGTTTTATCCGGTTTAAACCAGTTTAAACTGCTTCGATCCGGTTTTATCCGGTTTAAACCGGTTTGAGCCGGTTCAATCCGGTTTTATCCGGTTTAAACCGGTTCAATCCGGTTTTATCTGGTTTAAACCGGTTTAAGCCGGTTCAATCCGGTTTTATCCGGTTTAAACCGGTTCTATCCGGTTCTATCCGGTTGAAACCGGTTTAAACAGGTTCAATCCGGTTTTATAAGGTTTAAACCATTACAATCCGGTTTTATCGGGTTTAAAGCGGTTTAAACCGGTTCAATCCGGTTTTATCCGGTTTAAACCGGTTTTAACCAGTTCAATC